>NC_053025.1:371766400-371905900 GCF_003073215.2 Triticum urartu | reverse complement strand
TAGTGATACACATGTTCATGCCAAAAGATAGTAATGATAGTACCACCTACTTGTGGCACTGCCACGTAAGTCATATCGGTATAAAACGCATGAAGAAGCTCCATGTTGATGGATCTTTGGGCTCACTCGTTTTTGAAAAGTTTGAGACATGCGAACCATGTCTATTGGTGTATATGCATGAAGAAACTCCATGCAAATGGACCGTTTGGACTCACTTGATTTTGAATCAATTGAGACATGCAAATCATACCACATGGGCAAGATGACTGAAAGCCTCGTTTTCAGTAAAATGGAACTAGAAAGCAACTTGTTGGAAGTAATACATTTTGATGTGTGCAGTCCAATGAGTGCTGAGGCGTGTAGTGGATATCGTTATGTTCTTACTTCACAGATGATTTGAGTAGATGTTGAGTATATTTACTTGATGAATCACGAGTCTGAATTATTGAAAGGTTCAAGTAATTTCAGGGTGAAGTTGAAAGATCGTCGTGACAAGAGGATAAAATATCTATGATATGATCATAGAGATGAATATCTGAATTTCAAGTTTGGCACAGAATTGAGACATTGTGGAAATTGTTTCACAACTAATACAGCCTGGAACACCATAGTGTGATGGTGTGTCCGAACATCATAACTGCACCCTATTGGATATGATGCATACCATGATGTCTCTTATCGAATTACCACGATAGTTTATGGGTTAGGCATTAAAGACAACCACATTCACTTTAAATAGGGCACCACGTAATTCCGATGAGATGACACCGTATGAACTATGGTTTAGGGAAACCTAAGCTGTCATTTCTTAAAAGTTTGGGGCTGCGACGCTTATGTGAAAAAGTTTTAGGCTGATAAGCTCGAACCCAAAGCGGATAAATGCATCTTCATAGGACACCCAAAACAGTTGGGTATACCTCCTGTCTCAGATTCGAAAGCAATAAGGGATTGTTTCTAGAATCGGGTCCTTTCTCGAGGAAAAGTTTCTCTCGAAAGAATTGAGTGGGAGGATAGTGGAGACTTGATGAGGTTATTGAACCGTCTCTTCAACTAGTGTGTGACAGGGCACAGGGAGTTGTTCCTGTGGCACCTACACCAATTGAAGTGGAAGCTTATGATAGTGATCATGAAACTTCAGATCAAGTCACTACCAAACCTCGTGGGATGACAAGGATGCGTACTACTTAAGAGTGGTACGTAATCCTGTCTTGGAAGTCATGTTGCTAGACAACAATGAACCTACGAGCTATGGAGAAGCGATGGTGGGCCCTGATTCCGATAAATGGCTCGAGGCCATAAAATCCGAGAGAGGATCCATGTATGAAAACAAAGTGTAGACTTTGGCAGAACAGCTCGATGGTCGTAAGGCTGTTGAGTGCAGATGGATTTTAAAAGGAAGACGGACAATGATGGTAAGTATCACCATTTAGAAAGCTCGACTTGTCGTTAAGAAGTTTCCGACAAGTTCAAGGAGTTGACTACGGTGAGACTTCCTCACTCGTAGCGATGCTAAGAGTCTGTTGGAATTATATTAGCGATTACTGCATTATTTATGAAATCTTGCAGATAGGATGTCAAAACATTGTTTCCTCGACGTTTTTTTGAGGAAAGGTTGTATGTGATACAAACCGGAAGCTTTTGTCAATCCTGAAAGATGCTAATAAGTATGCAAAGCTCCAGCAATCCTTCTAGGGACTGGAGTAAGCATCTCGGAGTTGGAATGTATGCTTTGATGATGATCAAAGATTTTGAGTTTATACAAAGTTTATGAGAAACTTGTATTTCCAAAGAAGTGAGTGGGAGCACTATAGAATTTCTGATGAGTATATGTTGTTGACATATTGTTGATCAGAAATGACGTAGAATTTCTGGAAAGCATATAGGGTTATTTGGAAAGTGTTTTTCAATGGAAAGCCTGGATTAAGCTACTTGAACATTGAGCATCAAGATCTATAAGGATAGATCAAAACGCTTAATGGTACTTTCAAATGAGCACATACCTTGACATGATCTTGAAGGTGTTCAAGATGGATCAGTCAAAGAAGGAGTTCTTGCCTGAGTTGTAAGGTATGAAGTTAAGACTTAAAGCTCGACCACGGCAGAATAGAGAGAAAGGACGAAGGTCGTCCCCTATGCTTAAGACATAGGCCCTACAGTATGCTATGCTGTGTACCGCACCTGAAATGTGCCTTGCCATGAGTCAGTCAAGGGGTACAAGAGTGATCTAAGAATGGATCACAGGACAGCGGTCATAGTTATCCTTAGTAACTAGTGGACTAAGGAATTTTCTCGGTTATGGAGGTGATAAAGAGTTCGACGTAAAGAGTTACGTCGATGCAAGCTTAACACCTATCCGGATAGCTCCGATAGAGATATCGGATACGTATAATGGAGCAACAATTTAGAATAGCTCCAAGTAGAACAGTTATTTGGAATAGCTCCAAATAGAACGTGGTAGCTACATCTAGGAGATGACATAGAGATTTGTAAAGCACACACGGATCTGAAAGGTTCAGACCCGTTGACTAAAACCTTTCTCACAACCAACATGATCAAACCCAGAACTCATTGAGTGCTTATCACATAGTGATGTGAACTAGATTATTGACTCTAGTAAACTCTTGGATGTTGGTCACATGGCGATGCGATCTGTGAGTGTTAATCACATGGCGATGTGAACTAGATTATTGACTCTAGTGCAAGTGGGTGACTGTTGGAAATATGCCCTAGAGGCAATAATAAATTGACAATTATTATATTTCCTTGTTCATGATAATCGTTTATTATCCATGCTAGAATTGTATTGATAGGAAACTCAGATACATGTGTGGATACATAGACAACACCATGTCCCTAGTAAGCCTCTAGTTGACTAGCTCATTGATCAATAGATGGTTACGGTTTCCTAACCATGGACATTGGATGTCGTTGATAACGGGATCACATCATTAGGAGAATGATGTGATGGACAAGACCCAATCCTAAGCATAGCACTAGATCATGTAGTTCGTATGCTAAAGCTTTTCTAATGTCAAGTATCATTTCCTTAGACCATGAGATTGTGCAACTCCCGGATACCGTAGGAATGCTTTGGGTGTGCCAAACGTCACAACGTAACTGGGTGGCTATAAAGGTACACTACAGGTATCTCCGAAAGTGTCTATTGGGTTGGCACGAATCGAGACTAGGATTTGTCACTCCGTGTGACGGAGAGGTATCTCTGGGCCCACTCGGTAGGACATCATCATAATGTGCACAATGTGGTCAAGGAGTTGATCACGGGATGATGTGTTACAGAACGAGTAAATAGACTTGCCCGTAACGAGATTGAACAAGGTATCGGGATACCGACGATCGAATCTCGGGCAAGTATCGTACCGCTAGACAAAGGGAATTGTATACGGGATTGATTAAGTCCTTGACATCGTGGTTCATCCGATGAGATCATCGTGGAACATGTGGGAGCCAACATGGGTATCCAGATCCCGCTGTTGGTTATTGACCGGAGAACGTCTCGGTCATGTCTGCATGTCTCCCGAACCCGTAGGGTCTACACACTTAAGGTTCGATGACGCTAGGGTTATAAAGGAAGTTTGTATGTGGTTATCGAATGTTGTTCGGAGTCCCGGATGAGATCCCGGACGTCACGAGGAGTTTCGGAATGGTCCGGAGGTAAAGATTTATATATGGGAAGTCCTGTTTTGGTCACCAGACAAGTTTCGGGGTCACCGGTATTGTACCGGGACCACCGGAAGGGTCCCGGGGGTCCACCGGGTGGGGCCACCTGCCCCGGGGGGCCACATGGGCTGTAGGGGGTGCGCCTTGGCCTATATGGGCCAAGGGCACCAGCCCCAAAAGGCCCATGCGCCAAGAGTCAAGGAAAAGGAAGAGTCCTAAAGGGGGAAGGCACCTCCGAGGTGCCTTGGGGAGGAGGGACTCCTCCCTGGCCACACCCTTCCTTGCAGGAAGGGCCAAGGCTGCGCCCCCCCTCTCTCCCTTGCCCCTATATATATGTGGGGGGTGGGAGGGCAGCCATATCAATGTTCTGGTGCAGCCCTCCCCTTCTCCCAAGTACTTCTCCTCTCCCGCGATGCTTGGCGAAGCCCTGCAGGATTGCCACGCTCCTCCACCACCACCACGCCGTTGTGCTGCTGCTGGATGGAATCTTCCTCAACCTCTCCCTCTCTCCTTGCTGGATCAAGGCGTGGGAGACATCGTCGGGCTGTACGTGTGTTGAACACGGAGGTGCCGTCCGTTCGGCACTAGGATCTTCGGTGATTTGGATCACGACGAGTACGACTCCATCAACCCCGTTCTCTTGAACGCTTCCGCTTAGCGATCTACAAGGGTATGTAGATGCACTCTCCTTCCCCTCGTTGCTGGTCTCTCCATAGATATATCTTGGTGACACGTAAGAAAATTTTGAATTTCTGCTACGTTCCCCAACAGTGGCATCATGAGCTAGGTCTATGCGTAGTTTCTATGCACGAGTAGAACACAAAGTAGTTGTGGGCGTTGATTTTGTTCAATATGCTTGCCGTTACTAGTCTTATCTTGATTCGGCGGCATCGTGGGATGAAGCGGCCCGGACCGACCTTACACGTACTCTTACGTGAGACTGGTTCCACCGACTGACATGCACTAGTTGCATAAGGTGGCTAGCGGGTGTCTGTCTCTCCCACTTTAGTCGGATCGGATTCGATGAAAAGGGTCCTTATGAAGGGTAAATAGCAATTGGCATATCACGTTGTGGTTTTGCGTAGGTAAGAAACGTTCTTGCTAGAAACCCATAGCAGCCACGTAAAACATGAAAACAACAATTAGAGGACGTCTAACTTGTTTTTGCAGGGTATGCTATGTGATGTGATATGGCCAAAAGGATGTGATGAATGATATATGTGATGTATGAGATTGATCATGTTATTGTAATAGGAATCACGACTTGCATGTCGATGAGTATGACAGCCGGCAGGAGCCATAGGAGTTGTCTTAATTTATTTATGACCTGCGTGTCAACATAAACGTCATGTAGTTACTTTACTTTATTGCTAACCGTTAGCTATAGTAGTAGAAGTAATAGTTGGCGAGACAACTTCATGAAGACACGATGATGGAGATCATGGTGTCATGCCGGTGACGATAATGATCATGGAGCCCCGAAGATGGAGATCAAAAGGAGCAATATGATATTGGCCATATCATGTCACTATTTGATTGCATGTGATGTTTATCATGTTTATGCATCTTGTTTACTTAGAACGACGGTAGTAAATAAGATGATCCCTCATAATAATTTCAAGAAAGTGTTCCCCCTAATTGTGCACCGTTGCGACAGTTCGTTGTTTCGAAGCACCATGTGATGATCGGGTGTTAGATTCTTACGTTCACATACAACAGGTGTAAGACAGATTTACACACGCGAAACACTTAGGTTGACTTGACGAGCCTAGCATGTGTACAGACATGGCCTCGGAACACAGAAGACCGAAAGGTCGAGCATGAGTCGTATGGTAGATACGATCAACATGAAGATGTTCACCGATGTTGACTAGTCCGTCTCACGTGATGATCGGACACGGCCTAGTCGACTCGGATCATGTAATCACTTAGATGACTGGAGGGATGTCTATCTGAGTGGGAGTTCATAAGATGAACTTAATTATCCTGAACATAGTCAAAAGATCTTTGCAAATTATGTCGTAGCTCGCGCTTCAGTTCTAGTGTTTAGATATGTTCCTAGAGAAAATTTAGTTGAAAGTTGATAGTAGCAATTATGCGGACTAGGTCCGTAAACCGAGGATTGTCCTCATTGCTTCATAGAAGTCTTATGTCCTTAATGCACCGCTCAGTGTGCTGAACCTCGAACGTTGTCTGTGGATGTTGCGAACATCTGACATACACATTTTGATAACTACGTGATAGTTCAGTTAAACGGTTTAGAGTTGAGGCACCGAAGACGGTTTTTGAAATGTCGCGAAACATATGAGATGTTTCGAGGGCTGAAATTGGAATTTCAGGCTCGTGCCCACGTCAAGAGGTATAAGACCTCCGACGATTTTCTTAGCCTGTAAACTAAGGGAGAAAATCTCAATTGTTGAGCTTGTGCTCAGATTGTCTGAGTACATCAATCATTTGAATCGAGTGGGAGTTGATCTTCCAGATGAGACAGTGATGTTTCTCCAAAGTCATTGCCACCAAGCTGCTAGAGCTTCGTGATGAACTATAATATATCAGGGACATATATGATGATCCTTGAGATATTCGCGATGTTTGACACCAAAGTAGAAATCAAGAAGGAGCATCAATTGTTGATGGTTGGTGAAACCACTAGTTTCAAGAAGGGCAAGGGCAAGAAGGGATACTTCATGAAACGGCAAATCAGCTGCTGCTCTAGTGAAGAAACCCAAGGTTGAACCCAAACCCGAGACTAAGTGCTTCTGTAATAAGGGGAACAGCCACTGGAGCAGAATTACCCTAGATACTTGGTAGATTAGAAGGCTGGCAAGGTCGATAGAAGTATATTGGATATACATTGTGTTGATGTGTACTTTACTAGTACTCCTAGTAGCACCAGGGTATTAGATACCGGTTCGGTTGCTAAGTGTTAGTAACTCGAAATAAAAGCTACGGAATAAACGGAGACTAGCTAAAGGTGAGCTGACGATATGTGTTGGAAGTGTTTCCAATGTTGATGTGATCAAGTATCGTACGCTCCCTCTACCATCGAGATTGGTGTTTGCGTTGAGCATAGACATGATTGGATTATGTCTATCGCAATACGGTTATTCATTTAAGGAGAATAACGGTTACTCTGTTTATTTGAATAATACCTTCAATGGTCTTGCACCTAAAATGAATGGTTCATTGAATCTCGATCATAGTGATACACATGTTCATGCCAAAAGATAGTAATGATAGTACCACCTACTTGTGGCACTGCCACGTAAGTCATATCGGTATAAAACGCATGAAGAAGCTCCATGTTGATGGATCTTTGGGCTCACTCGTTTTTGAAAAGTTTGAGACATGCGAACCATGTCTATTGGTGTATATGCATGAAGAAACTCCATGCAAATGGACCGTTCGGACTCGCTTGATTTTGAATCACTTGAGACATGCAAATCATGCCACATGGGCAAGATGACTGAAAGCCTCGTTTTCAGTAAAATGGAACTAGAAAGCAACTTGTTGGAAGTAATACATTTTGATGTGTGCAGTCCAATGAGTGCTGAGGCGTGTAGTGGATATCGTTATGTTCTTACTTCACAGATGATTTGAGTAGATGTTGAGTATATTTACTTGATGAATCACGAGTCTGAATTATTGAAAGGTTCAAGTAATTTCAGGGTGAAGTTGAAAGATCGTCGTGACAAGAGGATAAAATATCTATGATATGATCATAGAGATGAATATCTGAATTACGAGTTTGGCACAGAATTAAGACATTGTGGAAATTGTTTCACAACTGATACAGCCTGGAACACCATAGTGTGATGGTGTGTCCGAACATCATAACTGCACCCTATTGGATATGATGCATACCATGATGTCTCTTATCGAATTACCACGATAGTTTATGGGTTAGGCATTAGAGACAACCACATTCACTTTAAATAGGGCACCACGTAATTCTGATGAGATGACACCGTATGAACTATGGTTTAGAGAAACCTAAGCTGTCATTTCTTAAAAGTTTGGGGCTGCGACGCTTATGTGAAAAAGTTTCAGGCTGATAAGCTCGAACCCAAAGCGGATAAATGCATCTTCATAGGACACCAAACAGTTGGGTATACCTCCTGTCTCAGATCGAAAGCAATAAGGGATTGTTTCTAGAATCGGGTCCTTTCTCGAGGAAAAGTTTCTCTCGAAAGAATTGAGTGGGAGGATGGTGGAGACTTGATGAGGTTATTGAACCGTACTTCAACTAGTGTATAGCAGGGCACAAAGAGTTGTTCCTGTGGCACCTACACCAATTGAAGTGGAAGCTTATGATAGTGATCATGAAACTTCAGATCAAGTCACTCAAACCTCGTAGGATGACAAGGATGCGTACTACTTCAGAGTGGTACGTAATCCTGTCTTGGAAGTCATGTTGCTAGACAACAATGAACCTACGAGCTATGGAGAAGCGATGGTGGCCGATTCCGATAAATGGCTCGAGGCCATAAAATCCGAGAGAGGATCCATATGAAAACAAAGTGTAGACTTTGGAAGAACTACTTGATGGTCGTAAGGCTGTTGGTACATATGGATTTTAAAAGGAAGACGGACAATGATGGTAAAGTCACCATTAAGAAAGCTCGACTTGTCGTTAAGATGTTTTCCGACAAGTTCAAGGAGTTGACTACGATGAGACTTTCTCACTCGTAGCGATGCTAAGAGTCTGTTGGAATTATGTTAGCGATTACTGCATTATTTATGAAATCTTGTAGATAGGATGTCAAAACATTGTTTCCTCGATGTTCTTGAGGAAAGGTTGTATGTGATACAACCGGAAGGTTTTGTCAATCCTGAAAGATGCTAATAAGTATGCAAAGCTCCAGCAATCCTTCTAAGGACTGGAGTAAGCATCTCGGAGTTGGAATGTGTGCTTTGATGAGATGATCAAAGATTTTGGGTCTATACAAAGTTTATGAGAAACTTGTATTTCCAAAGAAGTGAGTGGGAGCATTATAGAATTTTCGATGAGTATATGTTGTTAACATATTGTTGATCGGAAATGACGTAGAATTTCTGGAAAGCATATAGGGTTATTTGAAAAATGTTTTTCAATGGAAAACCTGGATTAAGCTACTTGAGCATTGAGCATCAAGATCTATAAGGATATATCAAAACGCTTAATGGTACTTTCAAATGAGCACATACCTTGACATGATCTTGAAGGTGTTCAAGATGGATCAGTCAAAGAAGGAGTTCTTGCTTGAGTTGTAAGGTAAGAAGTTAAGACTTAAAGCTCGACCACGGCAGAAGAAAGAGGAAGGACGAAGGTCGTCCCCTATGCTTTTATCATAGGCTCTCTACAGTATGCTATGCTGTGTACCGCACCTGAAGTGTGCCTTGCCATGAGTCAGTCAAGGGGTACAAGAGTGATCCAAGAATGGATCACAGGACAGCGGTCAAAGTTATCCTTAGTAACTAGTGGACTAAGGAATTTTCTCGATTATGGAGGTGGTAAAAGAGTTCGTCGTAAAGGGTTACGTCGATGCAAGCTTAACACCTATCCGGATAGCTCTGAGTAGAGATACCGGATACGTATAATGGAGCAACAATTTAGAATAGCTCCAAGTAGAACAGTTATTTGGAATAGCTCCAAATAGAACGTGGTAGCTACATCTAGGAGATGACATAGAGATTTGTAAAGCACACACGGATCTGAAAGGTTCAGACCCGTTGACTAAAACCTCTCTCACAAGCAACATGATCAAACCTAGAACTCATTGAGTGTTAATCACATAGTGATGTGAACTAGACTACTGACTCTAGTAAACTTTGGGTGTTAGTCACATGGCGATGTGACCTGTGAGTGTTAATCACATGGAGATGTGAACTAGATTATTGACTCTAGTGCAAGTGGGAGACTGTTGGAAATATGCCCTAGAGGCAATAATAAATTAGTTATTATTATATTTCCTTGTTCATGATAATCGTTTATTATCCATGCTAGAATTGTATTGATAGGAAACTCAGATACATGTGTGGATACATAGACAACACCATGTCCCTAGTAAGCCTCTAGTTGACTAGCTCGTTGATCAATAGATGGTTACGGTTTCCTGACCATGGACATTGGATGTCGTTGATAACGGGATCACATCATTAGGAGAATGATGTGATGGACAAGACCCAATCCTAAGCATAGCACAAAGATCGTGTAGTTCGTTGCTAAAGCTTTTCTAATGTCAAGTATCATTTCCTTAGACCATGAGATTGTGCAACTCCCGGATACCGTAGGAGTGCTTTGGGTGTGCCAAACGTCACAACGTAACTGGGTGGCTATAAAGGTACACTACAGGTATCTCCGAAAGTGTCTGTTGGGTTGGCACGAATCGAGACTGGGATTTTTCACTCCGTGTGACGGAGAAGTATCTCTGGGCCCACTCGGTAGGACATCATCATAATGTGCACAATGTGATCAAGGAGTTGATCACGGGATGATGTGTTATGGAACGAGTAAAGAGACTTGCCGGTAACGAGATTGAACAAGGTATCGGGATACCGACGATCGAATCTCGGGCAAGTATCGTACCGATAGACAAAGGGAATTATATACGGGATTGATTAAGTCCTTGACATCGTGGTTCATCCAATGAGATCATCGTGGAACATGTGGGAGCCAACATGGGTATCCAGATCCCGCTGTTGGTTATTGACTGGAGAACGTCTCGGTCATGTCTGCATGTCTCCTGAACCTATAGGGTCTACACACTTAAGGTTCAATGATGCTAGGGTTATAAAGGAAGTTTGTATGTGGTTACCGAATGTTGTTCGGAGTCCCGGATGAGATCCCGGACGTCACGAGGAGTTCCGGAATGGTCCGGAGGTAAAGATTTATATATGGGAAGTCCTGTTTTGGTCACCGGACAAGTTTCGGGGTCACCGGTATTGTACCGGGACCACCGGAAGGGTCCCGGGGGTCCACCGGGTGGGGCCACCTGCCCCGGGGGGCCACATGGGCTGTAGGGGGTGCGCCTTGGACTATATGGGCCAAGGGAACCAGCCCCAAGAGGCCCATGCGCCAAGAGAAGAGGGAAAGGAAGAGTCCTAAAGGGGGAAGGCACCTCCGAGGTGCCTTGGGGAGGAGGGACTCCTCCTAGCCGCACCCTTCCTTGGAGGAAGGGCCAAGGCTGCGCCCCCCTCTCCCTTGCCCCTATATATATGTGGGGGGTGGGAGGGCAGCCATACCAATGTTCTGGTGCAGCCCTCCCCTTCTCCCAAGTCCTTCTCCTCTCCCGTGGTGCTTGGCGAAGCCCTGCAGGATTGCCACGCTCCTCCACCACCACCACGCCGTTGTGCTGCTGCTGGATGGAGTCTTCCTCAACCTCTTCCTCTCTCCTTGCTGGATCAAGGCGTGGGAGACGTCACCGGGCTGTACGTGTGTTGAACGCGGAGGTGCCGTCCGTTCGGCACTTGGTCATCGGTGATTTGGATCACGACGAGTACGACTCCATCAACCCCGTTCTCTTGAACGCTTCCGCGCGCGATCTACAATGGTATGTAGATCCACTCCTCCCTCGTTGCTAGATGACTCCATAGATTGATCTTGGTGACACGTAGGAAAATTTTGAATTATTGCTACGTTCCCCAACAAATATGTGACATGATATGGCCATTATCATCTTGTTCCTTTGATTTCCATCTCCAAAGTACCGTCATGATCTCTATCATCATCGGAATGACAACATGATCTCCATCATCTTGATATCTATCAATGTGACGTCACATGGTCGTCTCGCCAACTATTGTTTTTGCAACTATTGCTATCACATAGTAATAAAGTAAAGCAATTATATGGCGCTTGCATCTTATGGAATAAAGAGACAACCAGGAGGCTTCTGCCAGTTGCCGATAACTTTAACAAAACATGATCATCTCATACAACAATTTATATCTCATCACGTCTTGACCATATCACATCACAACATGCCCTGAAAAAAAATTTAGACGTCCTCTACTTCGTTGTTGCATGTTTTAAGTGGCTACTACGGGATGAGCAAGAACCTTCTTACCTACGCATCAAAAACCACAACGCGGTATAGTGATTGCTTTTTGATCTTCAGAAAGAACCTTGTTCATTGAATCTGATTCAACTAAAGTTGGAGAAACAGACACCCACTAGCCACCTGTGTGCGAAGCACGTCGGTAGAACCAGTCTCGCGTAAGCGTACGCGTAATGTCGGTCAGGGCTGCTTCATCCAACAATACCGCCGAATCAAGAATCAACTAGTGACGGCAAGAGATATGTATATACCCACGGCCATAACTCCTTTGTGTTCTACTCGTGCATATAACATCTACGCATAGACCTGGCTCTGATGCCACTGTTGGGGCATGCAGTAATTTCAAAAAAATTCCTACGCACACGCAAGATCTATCATGGTGATGCATAGCAACGAGAGGGGAAGAGTGTTGTCCACGTACCCTCGTAGACCGTAAGCGGAAGCATTATGACAACGCGGTTGATGTAGTCGTACGTCTTCAGGATCCAACCGATCCTTGTACCAAAAGTACGGCACCTCTGCGATCGGCACATGTTCTGCTCGGTGATGTCCCACGAACTCTTGATCCAGCTGAGTGTCGAGGGAGAGCTTCGTTAGCACGACCGCGTGTTGACGGTGATGATGAAGCTACCGGCACAGGGCTTCTCCTAAGTACTACGACGATATGACCGAGGTGGATTATGGTGGAGGGGGGCACTGCACACGGCTAAGGGATCAATGATCAACTTGTGTGTTCTAGGGTGCCCCCTGCCCCCGTACATAAAGGAGTAAGGGGGAGGCCAGCCGGCCCTAGTGGCACGCCGAGGGAGTAGGAACCTGATACGTCTCCAACGTATCTATAATTTTTGATTGTTCCATGCTATTATATTATCTGTTTTGGATGTTTAATGGGCTTTACTATGCAATTTTATACTATTTTTGGGACTAACCTATTAACCGAAAGCCCAGTGCAAATTGCTGTTATTTTTGCCTATTTCAGTGTTTCGCAGAAAAGGAATATCAAACAGAACGAAACCTTCGCAAGGATCTTGCAGCGAGGAAGCCACGAGGTAGGAGGCCACGCCCAGGGGGCCAGGTACGAACACCACCCTCGTGGGCCCCTCACAGCTCCACCGACCTACTTCTTTCGCCTATATATACTCTTATACCCTGAAACCATCGGGGAGAGCCACAAAACACCTTTTCCACTGCCGCAACGTTCTGTACCCTTGTGATCCCATCTTGGGGCCTTTTCCGGCGCTCCGCCGGAGGGGGATTCAATCACGGAGGGCTTCTACATCAACACCATATCCTCTCCGATGATGTGTGAGTAGTTTACCACAGACCTTTGGGTCCATAGTTATTAGCTAGATGGCTTCTTCTCTCTCTTTGGATCTCAATACAAAGTTCTCCTCGATCTTCTTGGAGATCTATTCGATGTAATTCTTTTTGTGGTGTGTTTGTCGAGATCCGATGAATTGTGTATTTCTTATCAAGATTATCTATGAACAATACTTGATTCTTCTCTGAATTCTTATATGCATGATTTAATATCTTTACAAGTCTCCTCGAATTATCAGTTTGGTTTGGCCTACTAGATTGATATTTATTGCAATGGGAGAAGTGCTTAGCTTTGGATTCAATCTTGCGTTGTCCTTTCCCAGTGACAGCAGTGGCATCAAGGACCGTATTGTATTGTTGCCATCAAGGGTAAAAAGATGGGGTTTATATCATATTGCTTGAGTTTATCCCTCTACATCATGTCATCTTGCCTAATGCGTTACTCTGTTCTTATGAACTTAATACTCTAGATGCATGCTGGATAGCGGTCGATGTGTGGATTAATAGTAGTAGATGCAGAATCGTTTTGGTCTACTTGTCACGGATGTGATGCCTATGTTTATGATCATGCCTAGATATTCTCATAACTATGCCATTTTCTATCAATTGCTCGATAGTAATTTGTTCACCCACCATAATATTTGCTATCTTGAGAGAAGCCACTAGTGAAACCTATGGCCCCCGGGTCTATTTTACATCATATTAGTCTCCCGTCAACTAGCAATCTCTGTCGCCGTTTACTTTGCAATCTATACAACAAAAATACCAAAAATATTTATCTTATTATCTTTATCAGATCTCACTTTTGCAAGTGGCCATGAAGGGATTGACAACCCCTTTATCGCGTTGGTTGCAAGGTTCTTGATTGTTTGTGTAGGTACTAGGCGACTTGTGTGTAGTCTCCTACTGGATTGATACCTTGGTTCTGAAAAACAGAGGGAAATACTTACGCTACTTTGCTACATCACCGTTTCCTCTTCAAGGGAAAACCAACGCATGATCAAGAAGTAGCAAGAAGGATTTATGGCGCCATTGCCGGGGAGATCTACGCGCAAGTCAATACATACCAAGTACCCATCACAAACTATTATCCCCCGCATTACATTATTTGCCATTTGCCTCTCGTTTTCCTCTCCCCCACTTCACCTTTGCCTTTTTCTTTCGCCCTTCTTTTGTTCGATCTTGTGTTACCATATTTAGTGCTAAATTTACGGAGAACATCGGTATCCATAAAAGATTTAACACAATCAAACTTAGGTGTCATACCTGACTCCTTACCTTCATCGAGATCCCAATCTTCAGAGTTGCATTTAATTCTTTCCAATAAATCCCATTTGAATTCAATAGTCTTCATCATAAAAGAGCCAGCACAAGAAGTATCAAGCATAGTGAGGTTGTTATCAGAAAGCCGAGCATAAATTTTTTGAATAATCATTTCTCTTGAGAGATCATGATTGGGGCATGAATATAACGTTGACTTAAGCCTCCCCCAAGCTTGAGCGATGCTTTCTCCTTTGCGAGGTCAAAAATTATATATATAATTACGATCACGATGAACAAGATGCATAGGATAAAACTTCTGATGAAATTCAAATTTCAATCCCATGATCCCATATCATCACATAGCCTATACCATGTCAATGCGTCTCCCTCCAAAGATAAAGGGAAGACCTTCTTCTTAATAACATCATCGAGCACACCTACAAGCTTAAATAATCCACAAACTTCATCCACATATATCAAAGGTTTAGCTAGCAGTTTTTCTATCATACCCGAAGGAATTTCAAAGCAGACATTTTCATTTTCAGTAGGTTCAATAGGTTGAGGAGCAACTCTTTGCTCTACTGGTCGGGGTGAAGATACCACGAACAAGCCCCTCAGAGGATTACTTTCCATAGTAACAAGTGACAATAAATTTCAGCACACTATATAAATTTTTCCTTACCAAAGGCGCTTCACTCCCCGGCAACAGCGCCAGAAAAGAGTCTTGATGACCCACAAGCATAGGGGATCTATCGTAGTCCTTTCGATAAGTAAGAGGTCGAACCCAACGAGGAGCAGAAGGAAATGATAAGCGGTTTTCAGCAAGGTATTCTCTGCAAGCCTGAAATTATAGGTAACAGATAGTTTTGTGATAAGATAATTTGTAACGAGCAACAAGTAACAAAAGTAAATAAAGTGCAGCAAGGTGGCCCAATCCTTTTTGTAGCAAAGGACAAGCCTGGACAAACTCTTATATAGAGAAAAGCGCTCCCGAGGACACATGGGAATATCGTCAAGCTAGTTTTCATCACGTTCATATGATTCGCGTTCGGTACTTTGATAATTTGATATGTGGGTGGACCGGTGCTTGGGTGCTGTTCTTACTTGGAAAAGCATCCCACTTATGATTAACCTCTATTGCAAGCATCTGCAACTACAACAAAAGTATTAAGGTAAACCTAACCATAGCATGAAACATGTGGATCCAAATCAGCCCCTTACCAAGCAACGCATGAACTAGGGTTCAAGATTCTATCACTCTAGCAACCCATCTTCTACTTATTACTTCCCAATGCCTTCCTCTAGGCCCAAATAATGGTTAAGTGTCATGTAGTCGACGTTCACATAACACCACTAGAGGAGAGACAACATACATCTCATCAAAATATCGAACGAATACCAAATTCACATGGCTACTAATAGCAAGACTTCTCCCATGTCCTCAGGAACAAACGTAACTACTCACAAAGAATATTCATGTTCATAATCAGAGGGGTATTAATATGCATATAGGATCTGAACATATGATCTTCGACCAAATAAACCAACTAGCATCAATTACAAGGAGTAATTAACACTACTAGCGACCCACAGGTACCAATCCCAGGCTTAGAAGCAAGAATTGGATACAAGAGATGAACTAGGGTTTGAGAGGAGATGATGCTGGTGAAGATGTTGATGGAGATTGACCCTCTCCCGATGAAAGGATCGTTGGTGATGACGATGGAGATGATTTCCCCCTCCCGGATGGAAGTTTCCTCGGAAGAACAGCTCCGCCAGAGCCCTAGATTGGTTCCGCCAAGGTTCCGCCTCGTAGCGGCGGAGTCTCGTCCCGAAAGTTGGCTTATGATTTTTTCCTCATCGAAAGACTCCATATAGCGGAAGGTGGGGTGTCGGTGTCAAAACCGGTGGATCTCGGGTAGGGGGTCCCGAACTGTGCGTCTAGGCGGATGATAACAGGAGGCAGGGGACACGAAGTTTTACCCAGTTTCGGGCCCTTTTGATGGAGGTAAAACCCTACGTCCTGCTTGATTAATATTGATGATATGGGTAGTACAAGAGTAGATCTACTACGAGATCGGAGAGGCTAAACCCTAGAAGCTAGCCTATGGTATGATTGTATGTTGTCCTACGGACTAAAACCCTCCGGTTTATATAGACACCGGAGAGGGCTAGGGTTACACAAGGTCGGTTACAAAGGAGAAGATATGCATATCTGTATTGCCTAGCTTGCCTTCCACGCCAAGTAGAGTCCCATCCGGACACGAGAGGAAGTCTTCAATCTTGTATCTTCATAGTCTGACAATCCGGCCAAAGGATATAGCCCGGCTGTCCGGAGACCCCCTAATCTAGGACTCCCTCAGTAGCCCCTGAACCAGGCTTCAATGACGATGAGTCCGGCGCGCAGTATTGTCTTTGGCATTACAAGGCGGGTTCCTCCTCCGAATACATCACGGGAGAATTTGAATACAAGGATAGTGTCCGACCCTGCAAAATAAGTTTCCACATACCACTGTAGAGAGAGTAATATTTCCACAAATCTAATCTGCTGACACGTTTTGGCAACACGACATTATGCCATGGCCCGGTAATTATTTGAACCGTTTTTCTTCAACCAGCTTCACACATAGCGCGAGGCGGTTTCTTGACACATCTTGTCAAAGCAGAGATCGTGTTCCCCTAATTACGGGATTCTCATCAATACGGTCGTGGGTAACCCAACCGTGTCTAGGACTTCTAGATTATAGGCAAGTCCCAAACGGCTATGGAGAGGACGCTTGATATTCACCCTCTTTATAAAGGGACAAGGCTTTTACTTTTTTTCCCTCCCATGCTCAATCGAATCCTTCCCCCGCCTTGAGTTCTAACACCCAAAGCCCAGGTCAGGTGCTTCGGACCTTCAATCATGTCCGGATCTAGCCTTCAAGGCCGGTGGATGCCCTCCTCCATTATGGAAGAAGATATCAAGAAGTTGAGGGCGGCTAGATACCTGACCGCCGAGGTTTCGCATCGGCTACCTGCCCAAGGGCAGGTCATCCCTACTCCTGAACCCAATGAAGACGTCGTGTTCATCTCCCACTTCCTCTGAGGTCTAGGCCTCACTCTAGATCCCTTCGTTAGGGGGTTGATGTTTTATTACGGGCTAGATTTCCACAATCTAGCCCCAGACTCCTTCCTCCACATCTCGGCATTTATTGTCGTGTGTGAGGCCTTCCTCCGCATTACCCCTCACTTTGGCCTGTGGCTCAAGACCTTTGACGTGAAGCCGAAGACGGTCGAAGGGCAGTATGCACCGTGCGGAGGCGCACTAATAAGCAAGATAGTAGGAGCTCCGTGGCCAAAAGGTTCCTTTCTAGAGGTGTGCGGATTATGGCAACGGGAGTGGTTTTACATCATAGCTCCCAGAAGTGCCAAGTGGGCGGCCGCCCTTGCTTTCTGCTCAGGCCCTCCACCACAACTGATGTCATGGATTAGTAGAAGGCTGAGCTAGGGTCCAGCCAAGGACGTGCCTGTACTGCAGAGCCGCATTCAAGATCTCTTCGAAGGAGATTTTAATTTGATTATGGTGATGCAAGTCATGCTGGTTCGACGGATCCAGCCATGCAAACGTCGGCCCCTTCGCATGTGGGAGTTCAACCCGGAAGGACCGCGCGCTATTCAGAATTTCCTTGGCCTGACGCATGAGGAGATGTATAGATCATTCTTCGGACCCCAGATAGAGTGTCCGGACACTACCGAGGACGTGGGCCTGAGCAGCAACCGCACCGCCGACCAAGTAAGTTATCCTCTAGCCGAACACACCGTCTTTCATTTATCATGACGTTATTCTGAGAAATCGCTCTTTGACCAGGACTGGATAACAAGGGCGAAGATGATTCGGTGTTCGGCCCCCCTTCCTGAGGGTTTGGAAAATCCAGTATTGGAAAAGATGCTCGAGCTAGCACCTTGCCTGGAGCCCTCAAAGGAAGACAAAGGGGGGAATAATGAGGGCGAAAGCGGGCCTCCAGCACTACCTATTCCGACCGAGGGAACGAGCGCCTCCGTGAGGGAGGATAACCAATGGGAGGAATCTGACATTCTCTCACCCCGGGGAAGGAAGAGGACTACCTCTGAAGATCCGGAAACCAAGGTTTCTAAGCGGGAGAAGAAATCTCCACCAGAGGGTCCTGTCTTGGAGGGTGCTCTTCCCGCACAAAGTCCGCGCGGGGATCAGCCCTCTAACGAGTTGTAAGTAATTAAAAAGTACTTTAATAGTGAAGATATATTACCTTACCTCTGAGGAAAATAACCGAAGTATTTATCTTGTAGTTCGGATCTTAGCCCTTCTCAGCAGAGCTCATCTTCGAGGGATCTTCTTCCGGAGATGATGGAGAGCAAAACGCCTCCCCCGGACTCCTCCGCTCAAGAAGCGGGCGACCTTGAAGTGTCGTCACGGAGGGCCTCTCTGGATCCGGTGAGGCCAGAAGATAATCCTATAGTCACCCGAAGTCCCCAGCGTCCGGCTCTCGAAGAGAGCAAACAGAAGAGTCCGGCACCGTCTGGTATGCGGTCGAACGTACCGAGGGAGCTGTTGGAGCGAGCGGCCATCTCAGAAGAACACCGTACATTGATGGGTACGGTGATGGAAAGGATTTCATCCGCTGAAAGCGGGTTGCATGATGCCTTTATGAGTCTACTGGCGGGCTTTGAGGTACGTAAAATGATGTACATTTGTGATGGTACCGCACATTTTTAGATGTGCCCTGTGTAGATAGTAGCCCCTGAGACTCTGGTTGTCGCCTAGAACAGCGGCAAACAGAGGATCGTAGTCCCAGGTGATAACCATACCGCTTTATGTGCAGGTGATGGAAGCTTCGGTGGCTGGCCGGACTAATGAATTTGCCGAGCTAAAGCGGCAACTGGATGCGGCAGATGTCGACATCGAGCTTGTTAACAGGCGGCTTGACGAGGCATAGGGTAAGTAATGTTTTCTGGTGAATGTCACATAGTAAGAGCAGCATGATGCCAGTATCTTTAATATGTTGTGACTGCAGATGGAGCTGCCACCATGGAGACCCTTCGGGTGGAACTTGCCCGAGCCAAAGAACAAGCAAGGAGGAGTAATGTTGCTGCTTTGAAGGCGGCCAAAGAGTTGAGGGCCGAGAAGGCCGCGCATTGTGAGAGCAAAGAGAAAATAGCCGAGATGGCTGTAAAGTTAAATGACACTGCCGACCGTTGCCAGTTCCTTGAAGAAGAAAACTGAGTGAAGGCGACGTACCTTGAGAAGGCCACCATGACGACCAAAGACACTCGCTCTGCTATGAGAGCGAAGGAGGAGGAGCTGCGTGAAGCTGGGGATATTGAAGCAAGGAAGCCCTTCATGCTGCGGAGGAAGTTCGGAGATCCACAGTATGCCCCTCTAGATCGGCTATGGAGTTCGGCAGACACATATATGGACTTGGCTACGAGCCCTGTCGATGCGGCCAAATACTTCCGAGATCAAACAGATCATGAAGTGGACAAGCTGTTCTGGTCGCAATTTAACATTCCAGAGCGTCCGCTTCCATTGGCTGATCAGCTAGCCGAATGGGCCGAACTCAATAGGTTGTCCGAACTCGCCATGAGGACTGTCGTGGATCAGTTGTGGCCGGAAAAGCCAAAGCCGACTAGCTATTTCAGCTTAGTGCAGCAGTTCCTTGGTGCGGTGCCGCGCATCAATGCGATGAAGAGGTCGGCGTGCATAGAAGGCTCGCGGATGGCCCTTGCCCGTGTTAAAGCATACTGAGCGGAGATGGATGCTACCACTGTTGCGGCGCGGGGTTCGGCCATAGGCCGAGTGGATGCCGAGCACTATTTCGAAGAGGTTCTCGAGGGTGCTCATTTGATAGAGGCCCAGTGCTCGAAGAATATCATGTTTGAGTGACATGTATTCCCATTGTAAACACAATGTTTTTATGAAATTTATTGAGGTTGTGTTTATACTTTTGCCTGAAAGTAATATGATGCCTCCTGTGCGGCCGTTTATGTATACATGTGTATAACCTGAAAGATTGCAGTCGTCGGCTTCAGCCCCCACGCATATAATGCGGAGGTGTTCGCAAAAGATGCGGGTTCACACTTAACCCAATGTCTTGGCCCTATTAAGGAGGTGATAGCATAGCGAACAAGGCAACCAGACTATAATGCATTAACACTTTCACTTAGCCATAGGAGTTTGATGGTGGGGCTACTATATAGCCCCTAGTGGCTCCGCACTCTCCTGAATTCGGGGTGCGTACATGCCTGGCCGAGAAACGGCCCTTCGTTAAGGCGGAGGAATTCTAACATTCCGATAGGTCATCGAGTGGTTGACCAGTCTCACGCTATATCATGACAGTCAGTTTTCGGCTTTCTCTACTGAGGCGCTCATCCGGATGACCCGGGGCACAATCGCAGTAGTTCTCCTAGTGCTACCTTAGCCGATAGAGCGGAACGTAAGGTACCAAAACATAGGAGCCGGGCAAACCCAACATTTGACCAAAGACATGATTCGAAGCTGATGCATATAAGGCCAATCTCGCGATGCCGAACACTCCCTAAGGTATTCGGTCTTTATGGTATAAACCGGGCATAAATAGTGCCCTTTGTAAGAAGCCCCTGGTGTCCAGGTACGTGCATTACTCTGACGTGGCCACATGCCAAGTCACCAGCATCCTTCTCAATTATACTGAGAATCCGAGGGATGTGTATCAACAAGAGACAGTAAAAAAGGTTGACGCAGGGTCTTAATCTAAAAGGAATCCTTGGGGCGGGTCCCTGCTGCATGTCTACGCCTGTGTCTCCGTTGTGCCGTATCCTGGACGGGTATAGCACGGTAGTCATCTGTAAAAGAGAGGAACTTAGGTGAAAAGTTGTCGTGCAAAAAGGTAGGTTTTAAAGAAACCATGTAAATTTCGAGATGAGTAAAATTGCCACTTGTCTGCGCGCATTGAGCCCCTTGTAATTGTAATAGGGGTGTGGCCATCAAACCTGTATGAATTATATATAGTTGCACCGGACTCGTCCAACCGAGTCTGTTGTCTTGACGACCTATCGAGTGCTTTTAGCCGGTGAGGCCGTTTTAGTGTGCGGCTGCCAAGTCAGCCGCACTATCTTCGGCGCGCAGGGCTCGCTCAATATTTCCATTTACTGTAATGATGCTGCGTGGACCGGGCATCTTAAGCGTGAGGGAAGCGTAATGAGGTATTGCATTAAAGCGAGCGAAAGCTTCGCGTCCAAGTAGTGCTTGATAGCCACTTTGGAACGGAGCAATGTGGAAGGTTAAATTTTCGCTACGGAAGTTATCAGGGAAGCCAAATATAACCTCTAGTAGCAGGGAGCCCGTACAATGAGCCCCTGGGCCTTGCGTTACTCCTTTAAAGGTAGTATTGTTGTGGCAAATGTTCATTGGGTCTATCCCCATTTTGCGGACGGTGTCCTGATATATTAGGTTTAGACTGCTGCCACCGTCCATCAGGACTCGTGTGAAGTGGTATCCGTTAATTATTGGGTCTAATACCAAGGCAGCCCATCCTGCATGCCGGATACTTGCTGAGTAATCCCGATGGTCGAAAGTGATCATTTGAGACGACCAGTGGCAGGACTCCGCGGTGATAGGCCCTTGGGCATATTTCTCTCGGAGTGCCGCTTTGTTTCTCCCCTTGATCACGTGTAACACGTTTACTATTCTGACTTCTGGTGGAAATTTCTTTTGTTCGCCTGTGTCTTGCTTGAGAGGCTCATCCTCGTTTTCGCTTGGTGTATCCTCCCCCTTGTGTACGGCGTTGAGCTTGCCGGACTACTTGAAGACCCAACATTCTCTACGGGTATGATTAGCGGGTTTACCAGGGGTGCTATGGATCTGACATATAGCTTTGGAATCCGGCGTTTACCGCCGTGCTCTTCGGGCTATCTTCTTTATTCTGGCGCTTATTATTTTTGCTGCGTCGTGATTTCCCGTTTTCATCTCTAACTTCGGATGTACTTGGGTCGCCGGTGCTGCGTCTGGCTAGCCAGCGGTCCTCACCCGCGCAAAAGCGGGTCATGAGGCTTGTTAATGCTGCCATTGTTCTCAGCTTTTCTTGGCCGAGGTGTCTGGCAAGCCATTCGTCACGGACGCTGTGCTTAAAAGCTGCCAAGGCTTCGGCGTCCGGACAGTCGACTATTTGGTTCTTTTTAGTAAGAAACCTGTTCCAAAGCTTGCGGGCTGACTCTCCGGGCTGTTGAGTTATATGACTCAAATCATCCGCATCCGGGGCTCGGACATAAGTCCCTTGAAAATTTACCCGAAAGGCGTCTTCAAGCTCTTCCCAGCTTCCAATGGAGTTTTCGAGGAGGCTTTTAAGCCAGTGCCGAGCTGGCCCTTTGAGCATGAGGGGTAAGTACTTGATGGCGTGGAGATCATCTCCTCGAGCCATGTGGATATGGAGGATATAGTCCTCAATCCAGACCCCAGGGTTTGTTGATCCGCCGTATGCCTCTATGTTTACGGGTTTAAATCCCTCCGAAAATTCATGGTCTAGCACCTCGTCAGTGAAACATAGGGGGTGTGCGGCACCCCTATATCTGGGTGTACCGCATTGTTCGGATGTTTGTTGTGTTGCATCATATGCTGGAGCGCGCTTGCGTGGTCCATAGATGGATCTGGTTGCGCCATCCTTTTGATGTGAGCCTTCGCGTGGATCGCGTATTGGCTCATGTGCGGCGTTGTTTGCCGCTTTATATTGGCCGTGAGGTCATCTATCCGGCCAAATGGCCGTTTTTATTTTTGGTTGCAGGGGATCTAAGGCCTCCTCATCGAATTCAGGTAGAAACTTCCGCTTCGGGTAGCTCTTGGTGTGGCGACTACCGCCGTACTTCGCTGTTGTGTTGAGTACTTTACTCCATCTGATTCTGAGTGTGTCTTGCGCAGCTTTGAGCCTTTGCTTCTGCTTTTTTAGACTCCTCGCGGAAGCAACAAGCCTTTGATGGGCATTCTGTTGCTCTGGGTGTCTGTCCGGTGTGATGTCGTCCGGACTATTATCTTTGACATAGTCGAGTTGTTCGGTTTGATTCTCCGTGTTGCCGTGATCCGGCAATGGTTCACCCTGCTCTAACGCTAGGTCTATATGATCGTTGTTTCTGCCGAGGCAGGATTTGGAGCGGCGCTTACGACGCCGCTTTGACTGGTTCTCGAGGGGACAAGCCTTCGTTGCGTCCTTCTGTTCCTCGTCGTCATTTTCTTTTGGTGTGTCCACCATGTATACGTCATGTGATGGAGTGGGCGTCCAGTGCCCTGTGGGCAGTGGTTCCTGTTCTTCTCCTGCATCGTCGTCCATACCATCGATGTCTTCGGATTTGAGGTCAAGCATGTCAGTTATGTCATCGACAGTGGCTACTAAGTGGGTGGTGGGTGGGCGGCGAATTTCTTCGTCATCCGCATCCCAGTCCCGCCGGACATAGTTCGGCCAGGATCCTCCAGACAAGGAGAGAGACCTTAATGAGTTCAGTACGTCGCCGAAGGGCGAGTGCTGAAAAATATCCGCGGAGGTAAACTCCATGATCGGTGCCCAATTGGATTTAATAGGAACAGGCGTAGGCGGTTCAGAGTCCGTGGTCGCAGAAGAGTCCAGCAGTTTAGCAACATGGCTCTTATGAAGGGTAAGGTCGATGTTCGGCTTGATCGCCGCTGAGGGTAAGGCTTCCATGGAGGGGTCCATCCACCCGACCATGGACGGCGCAACTGGCTCCAAATTGAGGGTCGGAGCGGCTACCGGTGCGATCTCCTAAACGTTGTCGGATGGTAGAGCTAAATCGTACTCATCATAACCACGTGAAGCACAAGGCAGAGGCTCGAATCCATCGAAGATCAAGTCTCCGCGGATATTGGCCGTGTAGTTTAAGCTTAGTTTAAGCTTCCAAACCTGACCTGATGGCCAGGGGCATAGCTTTCAATCTGCTCCAGATGGCCAAGCGAATTGGCCCGCAGTGCAAAGCCGCCGAATACAAAAATCTTTCCGGGGAAGAAAGTCCCACCTTGGACTGCATCGCTATCGATGATAGAAGGGGCCATCCAGCCTAACGGCGACGACACATAGGAACTCTCAATGAAAGCACCATTGTCGGTGTCAAAACCGGTGGATCTTGGGTAGGGGGTCCCGAACTGTGCGTCTAGGCGGATGGTAATAGGAGGTAGGGGACACGAAGTTTTACCCAGGTTCGGGCCCTCTTGATGGAGGTAAAACCCTACGTCCTGCTTGATTAATATTGATGATATGGGTAGTACAAGAGTAGATCTACCACGAGATCAGAGAGGCTAAACCCTAGAAGCTAGCCTATGGTATGATTGTATGTTGTCCTACAGACTAAAACCCTCCGGTTTATATAGACACCGGAGAGGGCTAGGGTTACACAAGGTCAGTTACAAAGGAGAAGATATGCATATCCGTATTGCCTAGCTTGCCTTCCACGCCAAGTAGAGTCCCATCCGGACATGAGACGAAGTCTTCAATCTTGTATCTTCATAGTCTAACAGTCCGGCCAAAGGATATAGTCCGGCTGTCCGGAGACCCTCTAATCCAGGACTCCCTCAGGGGGCTTAGTTGTAGTCTCGTACTCGCCTAAGTTTCAAACACGCTCTATCCTTATCCGCAAGGATGATGAGGTGCAGGTCGACCACGACCTTATCCTCGGAGCTGCGGCACAAATACAATGTCCGCTCCATCCTTATCTGTAAGGAAGACGAGGTGCAGGTCGACCATGACCTTATCCTCAGAGTTGCGACACAAATACAATGTCCACTCCATCCTTATCCGCAAGGATGACGAGGTGCAGGTCGACCATGACCTTATCCTCGAAGCTCGGCACAAATACAACATCCTCTCCGTCCTTATCCGTAAGGACGACGAGGTGCAGGTCGACCATGACCTTATCCTCGGAGCCACGACACAAATACAACGTCCGCTCCATCCTTACTTGCAACGAAGACGACGAGCAGGTCATGGACGACACCGAATGCCCTTGTCTATGATCCACTCGACTGAGCAGCACCACAAAGTCAGTAGAAATTCAGACTGAAGAATCAGAGCCAAGAGATTCAAAAACAAGCAAGTTCAGATAAAACCTAAGAGGTTCCAGACCACAGTTCAAAGTACTCGGGCATCAGGTCCGAAAGAGTTTAACGGTTACAAGACCACTCGGCATACCGAGGCAAATTCAATCCGATTATAAAAGTTTGTTTACTCCGCAGGTGGAGCACTGGCAGGCTCGACGAACTCGTCTAGGTCGATTCCATCTGCAATTTGAGTGGCAGCAACAATGAAGGTCTCCATGAAATAATGGAAGTCGTGTCTCCTGGTATTGGCAACCTTGATCGCCGCTAGCTTTTCCTCCTTGGCCTCCTTGCAGTGGACTCAAACTAGCGACAGAGCTACGTCAGCACAACAACGAGCAGATTACTTCTTCCACTCCTGCACTCGGCCAGGGATCTCATTGAGTCGAGTCATCAAAGACTCGAGGTCATTCTGGAGCATCTCCCGTGGCCAAAGCGTTGAGTCAATCCACGACACCGCAACCTTCAGGCGAGCAAGGTAGTCCGTAATACTGACGATACGGAATTCTAGTCGGAGCACGTTCATGGCAGCTTCATCACCGACAGGGGAAAGGATGGGATCTAGGCCTGTCTCAATCCGCCCAGTTTCTTCCTCAAAGTTTTGATAGAATTCTACAAACACAAAGAAATAGTGAGTCAACGGTTTTATGGTGAATCGACGATAGCTAAACAATTGGATAAGGAAAAATACCTTCGAGCATAAGGAACAACTTCTTGGCGAGTGCCCCCAGATAAGCCTCCAGGTCATTCCTCTTACGAGAAATGCCTTCAATCTTCTCGTTCAAAGCAGCTTTGTCTTTCTTCAGACGGGTCACTTCTTTGTTGGCTTCAGTGAGGGATGCCTTTAGCTTGGCGTTATTCTCCTCCAGTGCCCCGACTGAAGCCAGCTTCTTGTCAGCGAGTGCTGTCTTCTCCTGAGCCTCCTTCTGCACAGCTGCAATGTGAAGGTCCTTCTGTACTAGAGCTTGCTTCATTTTCTCTGAAGAATATGCACTCGGGTCAGAGAGAAGAACGAAGAGATAACTTGAGAGATGGTAAAGATAGACAGTCGACGGGTCATTACCTTCCACACCAGCTACTTCGTCTTTAGCCTTTTTCAAATTCTGATTGGCCAGCTCCAAGTCAAGGTTGAGTTGTCTCTGCTTCTCCTCGAAATCAGAAAACTTGGAGATGAGATCACGAGATTTCTGCAGTCAGCAAAAAGTTACATCAATTGACAGGATCAAAGATTATTCTCTTCCGAGTGAAAAGAACTCTAAGACTACTGCGGAATCAAACATTCAACAGTAGTCTCGGGGACTACACCCAGTGGGTGCACTTAGCGTGCCCCCACTGGTTCAGATTCCACTCAACATGGTCCGCCCAGACTGAGTGGAAGAAGAAAAAAACAACACATGACGGCCAACAATAGTCATTCTCAGACCCCAACCGACTGCCCGCAGTCGGTCGTGGTCTCGAGGACTACACCTAGTGGGTGCACTCTACGTGCCCCCACTGGTTCAGGTTCCACTCGACATGGTCAGCCCAGACCGAGTGGAAGAACTAAAGGATAAGATATTTTTTGTCAAGGCCCCCGCCGAATCACACATTCGACGGTGGCCTCGGGGACTACACCCAGTGGGTGCACTCTGCGTTCCCCCACTAGTCCAAAAACTACAATCGACACAACCTAGTCGACTCAACTGGAAAAATTATTCGACTCAACCTAGGAGTTCAGTCGGAAACCAACTTACCTGGACATTGGCTCGGAGGGCTGCACTGGCATCATAAACAGCTTGACTATTCTCATGCACGGTCTTCACCCGCTCCATCATATGGCCCGCTTGACGTATAGCTTCTGCAGCGGCGCTTGCCTGGTCCTCCAGGACATGATGGGTGGTGAAGAACAGAGTCGACGGTTCAGTCGCGGCAGCCTGAGAATCCGAGGCGTGACGTTGAACAGATGAAGCAGGGACATGCACAGTCGACGATGAAGGGCGTTCACTCGACACTGGAACAGCAAAGGTGACAGAAGTCCGGTTCGCATCTCCAGGCTGTTGAACCACTGGCTCCGTCACCGGCACCAATTGAGACATTTGGCCAGCGGATGCCTTCTTGCTCGAAGCCTTGCCCTTCCTTCCCATGGGCCTCGGTGGCACGTCTTCATCATCATCCGAAAGTTCAATGACATTGGGCGGAGCTGCAAAGCAATAGTGTACAGAAGTTCACTCGACCGTCAAAAGAGCAGATTAAGTAGTGACAGAATGGCAAAGAGTTATACCTGCATGAGAGGTGACCGCGTCTTCCATCTCCTCATCGTCGTCATCTTGGTAAATAGAAGTCCCAGAGGCGGCACTACAAAATTCAGAATTCACTCGGTCAAAACAAGAAAGTGAGTCGACCAAAGTTTGAATCATGCAAAAACTAAAGAGTTGGGCTCAGCAATTACCCAGAAGCGATGGGGACAGACACTTTAATCTTGGGCAGAGCCTTCCGGGGCTTTGACGTCACAACTTTGGGCTCCTTAGGAGCTTTTTCGGTCGGCACAGGAGAAGACGTCCGAGTATGCTTTGGAGGTTGTCCAGTCGGAGGAGTCGTTTTGCCCCGAATGCTTGCTGGATCCTGCATCTGTTTGGAGCACCTCTCTGTGCGAGGCGGAGAGTCGACTTCCTCGCCACTGCTCGAGTCCTCGCTCTCCTCGTCTCCTCCTCCGTCAGAGTGCCATTCGCCGCTGTCACCCCCACTCGCCTCTCCCTCCTGCTCCTGCTCCCCGTTGGGCATCGAGTACATTTCAGTAAAGATCTGCAAAGGATAGATTCGAGTAGATATTAATCAGTTTCAAGAGCTAGCACATATCAAACAAAAATACACTCGGAAGGAAAGAATTGAACCTTGTCGGGTTCAGTGGTGTTGTCGAGTGGAGGAACCCTTCTGGACCCCCTGGGGTTGTCCTTATTCCCAGTGGTGCCTTGTAACCACAGCTCCACCGTCTCCTCGTTGACTTCCTCTGGGTGGATACGAGTGCTGTATTCAACTCTCGAGTACATCCACATTATATGGTCACGAGCTTGGAGTGGCCGAATGCGTCGACTCATAAATGCTTCTAAAAAATCCATGCTAGTCATGCCATCACGGACAAGTTGGACCACTCGCTCAACCAGCATAGCAACCTCCTCTTTCTCCGCTGGAGTCACTCTCAATGGAGAAGGCTTCTCAACTCGCTCGGTGGAAAATGGAGGAAGACCGGTCGACTGACCTGGGGTCAGTTCATCCTTACAATAGAACAAGGTCGACTGCCACCCCCTGACTAACTCGGGAAGAATCATGGCAGGGGAAGTGCTTTTGTTTCTCATCTGGATCCCTAAACCCCCACACATCTGGATCACGTGTGTCCTCTCATCACTCGGATTGGCCTTTTTAACCGACTGAGAGAGGCAGGTGAAAATGTGTTTGAAGAGGCCCCAGTGCGGTCGACAACCCAGAAAGTTCTCACACATGGACACGTAGGCAGTGAGGTATGTGATTGTGTTGGGGGAAAAGTGATGAAGTTGGGCTCCGAAGAAATTCAGAAAACCACGCAAGAAAGGATGGGGGGCAAAGAAAAACCACGGTCGACGTGGGTCGCAAGAAGGACGCACTCACCCTCTTACGGCCGCGGCTCGGTCTCGTCCCCCGGAAGCCCTCCGTTAACCAGATCCTCCATGTATTCTTTCAAGATGGTCAACCGGATCCAGTCGCCTTGGATCCAGCCGCGCGGCAGAGCGGATCTCGACGACGACCCGCCCCGACTCATCTTCTTCCCCTTCGTCTTCGCCGTTGCATTCTTCACGTGCTCCAGAGCAGCGGTCTTTTCCTTCCCCATTGCGGTGGAATGGGCTCGGGCTAGGCGGCGGCGCCGAGAGCGGAGGCGGAAGCAATGGGGAGCGGAGGGAGGAAGAGGAGAATGGGGCGCACAATGTGAAGGCATCAGCCTCGGCGCCTTATATGGCCCTGGTCACCGAGTGGCTGACCGGTGGACCCAGGCGATCCTGTCAAATCCCACAATAGGCGCGCATGCAGTACGTGGCGAAAAAGGTGGCGCGGGAATCGAGGTGCCCCTGCCTAATCTGCTCCGATTACCACGGCCCTCTCCGCCCCCACGCACTTCCCCAAATTTCGAATCCCGCCAGATCTGGAAACACCAGGGCAGTCAATCATACCGAAGATTTTATGCAACACTAGCAGTCGAAACTCATCAGCGGAAATTTCACTCGACAATCTTTGAATAGCTCAAGGTGACTGAAAACGAGGTGGAAGCTGTTGCATGGTTCACCAATCCAGTAGTATGCTTCCACAGCATAAAGGTTGGGTCGGAACCGTCATCAACTCTATTTTCCACTCGAACCCAGAACCATTCGGGGGCTAATGACGATGTCGTCCACCTAGGGTAGGGCAATAGACCTGATCTAAACACCCCCCCAAGGACACTACCCTACAGTCAAAGATAATCAAAGGATAGCAGATTCTACCGACTGGAGTCACCTCAACACATGAACACTCGACCAACATCTCCACTCGGATATCCCAATTCCATTCGACTAGTACATCATCACTCGACCATACAGGAACCACTCAGAGTATAGAAGTCCTAAAGTCACTCCAGATAGCAACGGTCAGGCATTCACTTCGCAGCATTAATAATCAGTTATATGACTTAATTACTTGCATAACCAGTAACGCCTCATCTTTATGTACATTGAACCCTGTGTAACGTGGGATGGCTGGGGTCCTAATGCACTCTATATAAGCCACCCCCTCCTGTGGCACAAGGGTTTGCACCCCTGTAAGTTCACGCATAATCCAATCGACCGAGCCTTCGGGCACCGAGACGTAGGGTTTTTACTTCCACCGTGAAGGGCTTGAACTCGTACATCTTGCATGTACAATCTCACCGTAGCTAGGATCTTGCCTCTACATCCCAACCCCCTACTTTACTGTCAGACTTAGAACCACGATAGGGGGTCCTTCCCACATGACCCAGAAACCGTCGGGGATTTGCCCTCCTGGCACACACGCTCAGCAAAATGAGGTCGTGTGCGATCGACGAGCGCTCAAATATGGAAATACGTACAATAGCGTTAAAAATACAATTATACAGGCGAAATTGTTTCCAGTCGCAAGTACATCCCACACAGTCAGTCTCCGCTAAACATTTCCATTCGTATGTACATCCCACACAGCCGCTCCAAGGAAAATGTTTCCGTTCACAGATACATCACACACAATTTTCCCCGTTAAACTGTTTGTGATAGTATTGCCATTGCACACGACATTAACAATTTTATCGTTTGCATTATTGAATGCATCACACACAGTTTTTATGTGGGAAACGTTTGCGCAAGGTGGCCTAACGCAAACAATTTTCAAGAGAAGGTCGTGTGTGATTGTTCATTGATCCAACACGGTTTATTCCTAGAAATTGTGTGTGTTGCATGAGGTCATCGCCCACGGTATTTTCTCAATAACCGTTTGCAATAGCAAAACCAATTAGAAGGCTAATTTGCCATTAGCAGGCTAATTGCCCTATTATTAATAATCCATTTATTAATCTAATTGACTTTCATATTAAGCACATAATATATTTCATTTCCATATGAAGGAATCATGATTTCATAATTGAAATACATCAGAGTACAACATGATATAGCTTCAGCACTCAGCTAGCCCATTACACAACTACACCAGCACCAAGTTTCACATGCAATATGTAGAACCTTTCGAAATTAGTATCATAGACGGTATATAGACAAATGCATCTCATCTAGAAAACTGCTGAAGCGGAAGGCGAATATTGAGCCATCATTCATGTTGAAGGTCTTTGCAACTTTAGGCCAGTGCCTGTGGATGATTGACCGTCCGTCCTTCGTCCTCTTCAGGAACACTTCAATATTGAACCGTGGGTGTTGTATGAAAACCTTCCTCGCCTCCTGACCATAGAGGTGGTTTGAGAGGTAATCATTAGTGAACTGCTTTGGAAAGGCCTGAAAACAAGGATGTGCATAAATATCTTCTCTATATTGGAAATGGGGCAAAGGAATAAAAAAGGCAAGGATAATAGTTAGTACCATCTTGTAGTGAACTGATGTCTTGTTCATTGTGAAGACAAAGATCTTGTTGTTTATTGTCGCTAATTTCTTTATCCTAACAATCTTTCTGAGTTTCTTGACTTGATTAATATTCAAGGACAACTCATTTCCCCATATGCAAAAAGGGCGAATAGTGGGTCAAAACCTCTGATAGCGGGACCTACATGTGCAAGACCAAATTGTTGAAAACCTAAATATTAGAATGGTTCCTGCAATTGCACAATAATGTGCTATTAGAAAACGGACCATGCACGTGCAGTTAACTAAACACCACAACAAATGAACCAAACGTTAAATGAACACCACATTGCATAATAGAACATACTCCTAATAGAAGATCAGACAGTTAACCAAACAAAGCATGCTCAACAACTTGGAAATATAGCAATTGTATTTGTTTCTCATGTATTTAGTACATCCAAATTTGATTTATTTCTCACATGGTATACAATAACAGAATGCACCCACAAAAATTGAACATCGCATTGCATAATTGAACCAAGCAGTTAACTAAACACCACAACAAATGAACCAAACGTTAACTGAGCACCACATTGCATAATATAACATAATTCTAATAGAAGATCAGAGAGTTAAACAAACCAAGCATGCTGAACAACTTGGAAATATGGCAACTGTATTTGTTTCTTATGTATTTAGTACGCCCAAATTCGATTTATTTCTCACAGGGTATACAATAAAAGAATGCACCCACAACAATTGAACATCGCATTGCAGAATTGAACCAAACAGTTAACTAAACAACACAACAAATGAACCAAATGTTAACTAAGCACCACATTGCACAATATAACATACTCCTAATAGAAGATCAGACAGTTAACCAAACCAAGCATGCTTGACAACTTGGAAAATTGCACCCTGAAGAATTGAACATCACATTTGCAGAATTGAACCAAACATTTAACTGAACACCACATTGCACGACATACAGAACATATGCACTAGAGCAGAAGATTGCATGGTAAAAGTAGATAGCACAATTCACTAGAATTTGTTAAGGAAAGGCAGTAGCTAGCAAACTGAACATGGGTCCTTATAGTGAGCTAATAAGACAAGCTACTCCTCATTGTCACAGATATCGATGATGATTGGGTCCTTGGACATGGAAGAGGGCAAGGCCTCCACATCGTGGGTGCCCTCATCGTATTGGTGAGTTGCTTGAGCCGCTCCGGGCACCAATCAGCTGGCTCTCGAGATGAGGTAAGCACGTGCACGTTGAGAAAACACCTCGTAGTCTTTGTCGAAGGCACCGACGGTGGCCTCGAGAAAACGCCACGCACTGTCGTTTAAAGCAGCCAACTGCGTCGCGGCATCGGCGCGCGAGGCATCGATGGTGGCCTCGATGGCGAGGTGCTCCTCCAAGATCTGGGGATCGGCACGAATGGCACCCATCGCGACCTCATCCGCGCGTGCGATCGCGATTTGCTTCTCCGCTGCCAAATGCTCCTTGAGATCCTAGCTATACTCCGTGCACCATGGCTTAGGGAGGCCCTTATTTGGTGGAGGGGTTAGTGATTTGGGTGGAACGTGTCGCGCTCACACCGGCGGTCGAGGCATGTGGAAGGAGGAGGAGGAGGAGGAGGAGGAGGAGGATGGGGGTCGGATGTGTATTACCTGCCTAGATAGGCGAGGCCGAGCAGCATGAAGGAGGGTCACCGGCGAGGAGGCGGCGCTGCAAGCAAGGAGTGAAGGTTTGAACTTGGAAAGGAAGGCCATGACGCCCCCGATTCAATCATACACTAATCATACACAAAAATGTGTACGATCAAGATCAGGGACTCACGGGAAGATATCACAACACAACTCTAGAAACAAATTAATACAAGCTTTATATTACAAGCCATGGGCCTCGAGGGCTCGAATACATCAGCTCGAATACAGACGAGTCAGCGGAAGCAACAATATCTGAGTACAGACATAAGTAAACAAGTTGCCATAAGATGGCTAGCACAAACTGGGATACATATCGAAAGAGGCGCAGGCCTCCTACCTGGGATCCAACTAAACTACTCCTGGTCATCGTTAGCGGCCTGCACATAGTAGTAGGCACCTCTAGTGTAGTAGGAGTCATCATCGACGGTGGCGTCTGGCTCCTGAACTCCAACGTCTGGTCGCAACAACCAGGTATAGAAAGGGGAAAAGGGAGAGCTAAGCAACCGTGAGTACTCATCCAAAGTACTCGCAAGCAAGGAGCTACACTACATATGCATTCGTATCAATGAAAGGGGTAGTATATGTGGACTGAACTGCAGAATGCCAGAATAAGAGGGGGATAGCTAGTCCTATTGAAGACTACGCTTCTGGCAGCCTCCATCTTGAAGCGGTAGAAGAGAATAGATGGTAAGTTCACCAAGTATCATCACATAGCATAATCCTACCCGGCGATCCTCCCCTCGTCGCCCTGTGAGAGAGCGATCACCGGGTTGTATCTGGCACTTGGAAGGGTGTATTTTATTAAGTATCTGGTTCTAGTTGTCATCAGGTCAAGGTACAACTCCAGGTCGACCTTTTATCGAGGGACACGGCTATTCGAATAGATAAACTTCCCTGCAGGGGTGAACCACATTACCCAACATGCTCGATCCCCTTTGGCCGGACACACATTCCTGGGTCATGTCCGGCCTCAAAAGATCAACACGTCGCAGCCCTACCTAGGCACAATAAATAGGTCAGCACGCTGATCTAAATCATATGCGCGTAGGGGTCTGGGCTTATCGCCCATTGTCGGTGTCAAAACCGGCGGATCTCGGGTAGGGGGTCCCGAACTGTGCGTCTAGGCGGATGGTAACAGGAGACAAGGGACACAATGTTTTACCCAGGTTCGGGACCTCTTGATGGAGGTAAAACCCTACGTCCTGCTTGATTAATATTGATGATATGGGTAGTACAAGAGTAGATCTACCATGAGATCAAGGAGGCTAAACCCTAGAAGCTAGCCTATGGTATGATTGTTGTATGATGAAGTTGTCCTATGGACTAAAACCCTCCGGTTTATATAGACACCGGAGAGGGTTAGGGCTACACAAAGTCGGTTACAATGGTAGGAGATCTTGAATATCCGCATCGCCAAGCTTGCCTTCCACGCCAAGGAAAGTCCCATCTGGACACGGGACGAAGTCTTCAATCTTGTATCTTCATAGTCCTGGAGTCCGGCTGAAGGTATAGTTCGGCTACCTGGACAGCCCCTAATCTAGGACTCCCTCAGTAGCCTCTGAACCAGGCTTCAATGACGATGAGTCCGGCGCGCAGATTGTCTTCGGCATTGCAAGGCGGGTTCCTCCTCCAAATTCTTCATAAAAGTTTGTAAACACCAAGAGTAGTGTCCGCCTCTGCAAAATAAGTTCCCACATATTGCCATAGAGAGAATAATATTAACACAAATCTAATCTGCTGACGTATTCCGCAGCGTGACATCACACTACGGCCAAGCCTTCATTCGAATCGTTTTCACTTTTCCACCTCAGCGTGTTTTGCGAGGCGGTTTCCTTGGCACGTCTCGTCAAAGCAGAGATCGTGTCCCCTTTATTTACGGGATTCTCATCAATACGGACGTGGGTAACCCAATCGTGCCCGTTAGCATGTCTTCTCGATTAAAGGCGAGTCCCAAACGGTTACGGGGAGGGCTCCTGGTATTCAACCTCTTATAAAGAGACCAAAGCCTTACTCCTTTTCTCCAATCTCAAAACAAGTTCGCCCGTCGCCTCGAGTTCCAACACCCTAGGCTCCAAATTCCAGGCGCTTCGGACCTTCGACAATGTCTGGTTCCGACCTTCAAGGCCGATGGATGCCCTCCTCTGTCACGGAGGAGGACGTGCTAAAGTTGAGAGAGGCTAAGTTCTTGACCGCCGAAATTTCTCATAGGTTGCCTGCTCAAAGGCAGGCTATTCCCAGTCCCCAGCCCGGTGAGAGCGTGGTGTTCATGTCTCACTTCCTTCGAGGGTTAGGCTTCCCGATGGATCCCTTCGTGAGGGGGCTGATGTTCTATTATGGGCTGGAATTTCATGACTTAGCTCTGGAGTCCATCCTCCATATTTCCTCATTCATCGTTGTGTGCGAAGCATTCCTCCGTGTTACTCCTCACTTCGGATTATGGCTCAAGACTTTTGGAGTGGAGCCGAAGATGATCGAGGGATGGCACACAGAGTGCGGAGGCGCTGTCATAAGTAAGAATGCTGATGCTCCATGGCCCGAGGGCTCCTTTCAAGAGGAGCTCGGCTTGTGGCAACGAGAGTGGTTCCATATCACCGCTCCCAGGAGCGCCAAGTGGGTGGCGCCTCCTGCCTTTCGCTCGGGTCCCCCACCACGACTAGCGTCATGGGTCAACAAAGGATTAGATTGGGGGTTATCCAAAGACGTGCCCTTGTTGCAGGGCCGCATCAGGGATCTCTTAGAAAGAGACCTCAACCTGGTCAAGGTGACGCAGGTCATGCTGATCCGCCGAACACTGCCCGGCAAACGTCGCTCCCTTCGTCTGTGGGAGTTTAATCCGGAGGGACCACGAGCTCTCCAGCATTTTATGGGCACAACGCCCGTGGAGATGTATAAAATGTTCTTCGGATCACAAGCAATGTGTCCGTATCTTACCGAGGACGCAGGTTTAAGCTGCAATCGCCCAGATACTCAAGTAGGTAACCTTGTGCCCGGACTCGCTACCCGTAAAATTGTCATAAACTCGCCCCTAAAAGAGTTGTCCTTTTAAACAGGAGTGGATAGCGAAGGCAAAGCTGATCAGGTGTCCGGCTCCCCTTCCTGAGACCAAGCCGGATCCCGTGCTAGTCAGGATGTTGAAGATCGTGCCTTTGGAGGGAAGTGAGGGGGAGGACAAGGAAACTATGGCCTCCTCGAAGGAGGCTACTCCGAAGGGAGGAACCGACAATTCCTCTCCTAAGGGGAAGAAAAGGGCCGCCTCTGACGACCCGTAGACCATGGCCTCAAAGCGGGGGAAAAAGTCCTCGTCAGAGGGTCCGACGCCAGGGAGATCCTCGGCCGAACTACGCCCTCAAAGGGATCAGCCCTCCAGCGGGCCGTAAGTAGAGAAAGATTTTCCTTTAGAGGGATGAGAGAAATCCTTGCTTTTTATCTGAGAAGATTAACCGAAATTTTACTTTGTAGCTCGGACCTCAGCCCTTCTCAGCAGAGCTCGTCTTCGGGGGATCTTCTTCCAGAGATGATGGAGAGTGGAACGCCTCCCCCTGCCGTACCGCCTAGTGAGGCGGGCGACCCTAAGGTGTCGTCGTGGAGGGTTTCTCCGAATCCGGCAGGGGTGGAAGGTAGCCATATGGCCCCCCAAGGTTCTCCGTGTCCGGCCTTCGATGGAGGTCATAGGACGAGTCCGGCACCGTCCGATGCACGGTCGGAGGAACTGATGATTCTGCTGGGGCGAGCTTCTATCTCAGAGGAGCACCGTGCATTGATGGGTATGGTGATTGGAAGGATTTCGTCCGCGGAAAGCGGATTGCATGAGGCCGTCAGAAGTTTGCTGACGGGTTTTGAGGTACGTTTGATAATGTACTTGTTTGTCAGTTGCACATAAACAAGATGCGCCCTGTGTAGATAGTAGCCCCTGAGACTCTGTGCGTTGTCAAAATTGACGGCGCGCAGAGGATCATAATCCCAGGTCTAAAATGTCGCCTTTGTATACAGGTGGCGAAGTGTCCGGAATCGAGCCGAATTGATGATTTTGCCGAACTAAAGCGGCAACTTGACGTGGCAGATGCCGACATCGCGCTCGTCAATGAGCGGCTTGATGAGGCTCAAGGTATGCAATTCCTCGGGCGTCATCTGGTAAGAGGAGCTTTATGCCAGTATCTTACAATGTGTGTTCTTGACGCAGATGGTGCGTCCGCCGTGGAGAGTCTTCGGGCGGAACTTGCCCAAGCTAAGGAACAAGCCAGAAAAAGTGATGCGGCTGCCGAGAAGGCCCTTGAAGAGCTGAGAGCCGAACAAGCTTCTCACTGCCGAAGCAAGAAGGAGATGGCCGAGATGGCCGTGAAGTTAAAAAGCGCTGCTGACCGTTGCAAGCTTCTTGAGAAAGAAGACCGGGCGAGACAGATAGACTTAGAGAAGGCCGTTGCTGATGCCAAGGACGCTCGCTCTGTGATGAGAGCTGCGAAGGAGGATCTGCGTCAGGCCGGACAGATTGCGGCTAGAAAGCCCTTTATGCTGCGGAGGAAGTTTTGCGATCCGAAGTTTTCTCCGTTGGACCGGATGTGGAATGTGGAGGACACCTATCTGGATTTGGCGGCGAGTGCTGCTGATGCGACCGAACACTTTCGAGATCAAGAAGACCGCGAAGTAGAAAGGCTTTTCTGGTCACAATTCCACAATCCAGAGCGTCCACTGGCAGTGGACGATCGTCTGGCTCAATGGGCCGAACTGAATAGATTGTCCAGACTCACCATGAAGTACGTCATGGGTCATCTGTGGCCGGGGAGATCGAAGCTGAAGAGTTATTTCAGCTTGGTGCAGCAATTCCTTGGCGCGGTGCCACGTATCAATGCGATGAAGAGGTCAGCATGAATAGAGGGCGCACGGATGGCTCTTGCCCGTGTCAAGACATACTGGGCAGAGATGGAGACCACCGGTGTTGCATCCCGAGATTCAGACAAAAGCCGAGTACCCTCCGAGCACTATTTTCAGGAAGTCCTTGAAGGCGCTCGTGTAATAGAGACGCAGTGCTCGAAGGATGCTATGTTCTGATAGCATATGTAATTATAAAGCAATATTTTGATGAATTGTAGTATCCTTTTATACTTGTGCCTTCAAGTATTTGGAACACCTCCTGTGCGGCCGTTTTAAGATATATATACAAAATCTGAAAGATGGCAGTCGTTGGCTTCAGCCCCCACGCACATAGTGCGGGGGTGCTCACAGAAGGCGCATTTTCACACTTAATCCAATGTCTTGGTCCTACAAAGGAGGTGATAGCGCAGCGAGCTAGGCAACCGGACTATAATGCTTTAACACTTTCACTTAGCCATAGGAGCTTGACAATGGGACTATTTAGGTAGCCCCTGGTGGCGACTGCGCTCGCCCGAATTCGGGGCGCGTATGTGCCTGGCCGGGAAATGGCCCTTCGTTAATGCGGAGGAATCCTACAGATTCCGGAGAGTCATCGAGTGGTTGACCAGTCTCACGCCATATCATGACAGTCGGTTTTCGGCTTTCTCTACTGAGGTGCTCGCCTGGCCGAACCAGGGCACAATCGCAGTAGTTCTCCTAGTGCCGCCTTAGCTGATAGAGCGGAACGTAAGGCGGACGAACACAGGAGCCGAGCAACCCAACATTTGACCAAAATCATGACTCGGAGCTGATGCATATAAGGCCAAACTCGCGACGCCAAACACTCCCTAAGGTATTCGGTCTTTATGAGAGCGGGCGAGGTAACGCTCTGAGGTATAAGCCCCTAGTGTCCAGGTACGCGCAAGAATTCTGACGTGGCCACATGCCAAGACACCAGCCTCCTCCTTGGTCATAGAACCAGGGGATTTGTATCAACAAGAGACAGTAAAAAAGGTTTACGCAGGGTCTTAATCTGAAAAGAATCCTTGGAATGGGTCCCTACTGCACGTCTGCGCCTGTGTCTCCGTTGTGTCGTATCCTGGACGGGCGCAGCACGATGTTTGTCTGTAAAAAGAGAGCAACTAAGTTGAAAAAGGGGCGTGCCGAACAAAAGTTATATGAAATAAACAAAGTGTAAAGTAAAATATGGAAAATTGAGCTTTATTGTCTCTTATTTTATACGTGTGAAGCCCCTAGTGCAGGGGTATATGGCCACTAAGCCTTTATGAATGATACTTTTGTGCCGGACTCGTCTATCCGTGTCCGTGGTCTTAATGACCTATTTTGATGTTCTGGCTGGTGAAGCCATTGTATTGTGGGGCTGTTAAAGCGGCCGCACAATCCTCCGCTTGGGGGAGGCGCCCTCACTGCTTCCCCTTTAAGGAGAGGATGCCGCGTGGACCGGGCATCTTAAGCGTAAGAGATGCATAATGCGGTATTGCGTTAAAGCGGGCGAAAGCTTCGCGTCCCAGCAGTGCCTGATAGCGACTTGAGAATGGGACGATGTGGAAAGTCAGCTTTTCGCGACGGAAGTTATTAGCAGAGCCGAAAATAACCTCGAGCCGGAGAAAACCCATGCAATGGGTGTCCGGACCTGGCGTTACTCCTTGAAAGGAGGTTTTGCTATGGCGAATTCTTTTTGGGTCGATCCCCATGTGGCGGATTGAGTCCTGATATATCAGGTTGAGTCTGCTGCCACCGTCCATAAGGACATTTGAAAACTGGAGTCCACCAATTATTGGATCGAGTACCAGGGCAGTCTAGCCTGGGTTCCTAATACTTCTAGAATAATCCAGATGATCGAAGATGATTGGTTTTGACAACCAGTGCCGGGATTCCTTTGGGATAGGCCGTGGGGCGCGTACCTTTATGGGCGCCGCACGTTTTGTTATGTGGAGTAAGTTTACTGTTTTTACTTCTTGTGGGAAATTCTTTTGTTTCCTGGTACTCTGCTTTTGGGGTTCGTCCTCGTCTTCGCTTGGTGTGTCGAGCCCCTTGTGTTCGGCGTTGAGTCTGCCGGATTGTTTGAAAACCCAACAATCTCTGTGGGTATGGTTAGCAGGCTTTCCGGGAGTACTGTGTATTTGACATATCCTATCCAAGATTTTGTTTAGGTTGGATAGGTCGTCCCTGTTATCTTGGAGGGGCGGCTTTTTCTGATTCTGTCGTGAGCTTTTGAATCCGGCGTTGACTGCCGTGCTCTTCAGACTTTTTTCCTTAGTCTGGCGACGGTCCTTATTGCGTCGCGGTTTTCCGTTTCCATCCCTAGTTTCGGATGTACTTGGGTCGCTGGTGCCGCATCTTGCCAACCAGCTGTCCTCTCCTGCACAAAAGCGGGTCATAAGGCTTGTTAGTGCGGCCATTGTTCTTGGCTTTTCTTGGCCGAGGTGTCTGGCGAGCCATTTGTCTCAGACATTATGCCTGAAAGCTGCTAAGGCTTCAGCGTCCGGACAGTCGACTATCTGATTCTTTTTAGTAAGAAATCTATTCCAGAATTGCCGAGCTGACTCTCCGGGCTGTTGAGTTATGTGACTAAGATCGTCTGCATCCGGAGAGCGGACATAGGTCCCTTGAAAATTTGCTCGGAAAGCGTCCTCGAGCTCTTCCCAACTTCCGTTTGTGTTTTCAGGAAGGCTTTTAAGCCAATGCCGGGCTGGTCCTTTAAGCTTGAGGGGTAAGTATTTTATGGCGTGGAGGTCATCTCCTCTAGCCATATGTATGTGGAGGATATAATCCTCGATCCAGACTCCAGGGTCTGTTGTTCCATCATATGCCTCTATGTTTACGGGTTTGAATCCCGCTGGAAATTCATAATCCAGGGCCTCATCGGTGAAACATAGGGGGTGTGCGGCACCCCTGTATTTGGGTGTGCCGGATTCTGATAATGGCTTTATTGCATTGCTTACGAGAGCTTGCTTTCTTGGCCCGAAAATGGACCTGGCTGGGCCATGATGCGAATCCTTAAGTGGGTCGCATGCCGGCTTAAGTGCGGCGCTGCTTGGCGTTTTATGCTGGCCATGGGGTCGTCTATCCGACCGTGTGGCTTTCTTACTTTTTGAATGCGAGGGCTCTAAGGCCTCCTCGTCGAATTCAGGCAGTAGCTTTCTCTTCGGATAGCTTTTAGTGCAGCGACTGTCGCCGTATTTGTCTGCGGTATTGATTACTTTACTCCATCTGATCCTGAGTGCATCTTCCGCAGTTTTTAGCTTCCGCTTCTGCTTTTTCAGGCTGCGTGCGGTTGCAACGAGCCGTTTGTGGAGGTTCTTCTGCTTCGTGGGCTTGTCCGGCATAGGGTCGTCCGGAATGCCATTTTCGCCGGGGGAGGGATGTTCGGTTTCTCTATCCGGGTTGTCCTGTTCGGACGGTTGCTCTAAGGCATGCTCATCGTCTACCGGCTCATCCTGCTCTATGGTTGGGTCTTTATCGAGGCGGGGCTTGGGTCGGCGTTTACGCGGACGCTTTGATTGTTTTTCGAGAGATCGATCCCTCTTTTCATCCCCGTTTTCCTCGTTGTTGCTTCCTTTAGGGGTATTCACCATGTACACATCGTGAGATGAGGTGGCTGTCCAATGCCCTATAGGCGTTGGTTCTTGGTTGTCTCCTGCATCGTCGTCCATACTGTCGATGTCTTCGGAGTCGAAGTCGAGCATGTCGGTTAAGTCGTCAACAGTGGCTACGAAGTGGGTGGTGGGTGGGTTTTGAATTTCTTCATCATCTGAATCCCATCCTTGCTGACCGTGGTCCGCCGAGGGCTCTCCTGATAAAGAGAGAGACTTTAGCGAATTCAGGATGTCGCCGAAGGGCGAGTGCTGAAAGATGTCCGCGGTGGTGAACTCCATTATCGGCGCCCAATCGGATTCGATCGGCAGGGGCGCGGGGGGCTCGGAGTTCGGAAAGGAATCTGGCTTCTCGGAGTCACGGGCCATGCGGAGTGCGGGGCTGGAGTTCGGCTCGATCGCCTCTGAGATCGCAGCCCCTGAGGCAGCGTCCAACCGCTGATCCTCGATCGGCGCAGTAGGCTCCGAATCAATGGTCGGAATCGGTGCGTGTGCGGCCTCCAAAGCGTTGTTCAGCGGCAGAGCTATATCATGCTCATCGAGACAGTGCGGCGCGCTTAGCTGTGGCTCGAATCCGTCGAAGATCAAGTCCTCGCGGATGTCAGCCGTGTAGTTTAGGCTTCCAAACCTGACCTGATGGCCAGGGGCGTAGCTTTCGATCTGCTCAAGGTGGCCAAGCGAATTGGCCCGCAGTGCGAAGCCGCCGAAGACGAAGATCTGTTCGGGGAGAAAAGTCTCACCCTGGACTGCATCGCTGTTGATGATCGAAGGAGCCATCGGGCCTAAAAGCGACGACACAGAGGAACTCTCAATGAAAGCACCAATGTCGGTGTCAAAACCGGCGGATCTCAGGTAGGGGGTCCCGAACTGTGCGTCTAGGCGGATGGTAACAGGAGACAAGGGACACAATGTTTTACCCAGGTTCGGGTCCTCTTGATGGAGGTAAAACCCTACGTCCTGCTTGATTAATATTGATGATATGGGTAGTACAAGAGTAGATATACCACGAGTTCAAGGAGGCTAAACCCTAGAAGCTAGCCTATGGTATGATTGTTGTATGATGAAGTTGTCCTACGGACTAAAACCCTCCGGTTTATATAGACACCGGAGAGGGTTAGGGCTACACAAAGTCGGTTACAATGATAGGAGATCTTGAATATCCGCATCGCCAAGCTTGCCTTCCACGCCAAGGAAAGTCCCATCCGGACACGGGACGAAGTCTTCAAACTTGTATCTTCATAGTCCTGGAGTCCGGCTGAAGGTATAGTTCAGCTACCCGGACACCCCCTAATCCAGGACTCCCTCACCCATTGCACACCTGCACGTTGCGTACGCGGCCGGTGAGCAGACCTAGCAACCTCAATTACAAAGGAAGTTGCGTTACACGGTCCAGCCTGGTGTGCGCCGCTCAGCCGCTGATGTCACGAAGGCTTCGGCTGATACCACGACGTGGAGTGCCCATAACTGTTCCCGCGTAGTTGGTTAGTGCGCATAGGCCAGTGGCCAGACTCAGATCAAATACCAAGATCTCGATAAGCGTGTTATTTTGAAGTAACCGCGAACGCCGAACAGGGCCAGGCCCACCTCTCTCCTAGGGGGTCTCAACCTGCCCCGTCGCTCCGCTAAAAAGATCCAGCCAGAGGGCCGTCGGGACAAAGGTCCTTTCAGCCCCCAATTTGTGAATCACTCGCAGGTACTCTACGAGCCAACCCGTCTTTAGTCATCACATGTATGATGTATATGTATATAAGTATATACCCATGATCACCTCCCTAGTGATCACGGCCCGATAGTATAGCACGGCAGATGGACAAGAATGTAGGGCCACTGATGATAAACTAGCATCCTATACTAAGCATTTAGGATTGCAGGTAAGGTATCAACAACGGTAGCAACAATGACAGGCTATGCAACAGAATAGGATTAACGAAAGCAGTAACATGCTACACTACACTAATGCAAGCAGTAGAGAGAAGAATAGGCGATGTCTGGTGATCAAGGGGGGCTTGCCTGGTTGCTCTGGCAAGTAGGGGTCGTCAACAACGTAGTCGATCGGGGCACCAGCAATGGCGCCAGTCTCGTAGTCTACCGGAGAGAAGAGGGGGAAGAAACAATGAATACAATGCAAACAGATGCATATTGATGCATGGCATGACAAGTAATGGTGCTAGGTGTGTCCTAACGCAGTATGAGGTGATACCGACGAAGGGGGAAAACAACCGGGAAAGTATCCCCGGTGTTTCGCGTTTTTGGACAGATGAACCGGAGGGGGAAAGTTGTGTGTTCCTATTCTAGGGATGTCTGGCGGTCAAACGGGTTGCGTATTCAGATTCATCTCGTCGTTCTGAGCAACTTTCATGTAGAAAACATTTTCATCCAAGTTACGGTTTAATTTATATTAATTTTCAAAGTTTTAAATGATTTTCCAATTTCCTGGATTTAGAGTTATAAAAAATTAAATAACAAAAGGCTAGGTACACCCGGAAGTGTACCCAGCCAGCATGTGGCAGGTGGGGCCAGTTGACTTGGTCAAGTGCCTAGACAGCTTTGACTGGTCAAAGTGAACAGTAATAATGGGCCCAGCCTGTCATTGGCTTAGCTATTTTTTATTTAAAGTTACATTTTAATTACCAGCAAGGGCCACATGTCAGTAGCACATCAGACTAACTAACTAATTAAATTAACCTAATATAGACTAAAATGGGGCCGACCCCACATGCATACACACACACACAACACACACACAGCGCGCCTGCCCGTCGCCACGGCTGTGCCTGCGCACAGGAGGCACCGATGGCCAGGACGGGGAAGGCGCCAGCGGGGTGGCGTTGGCGGGCCAGCACCGGGGCCGGCCAGCTGCGTCATGGGGCAGGCGGGCGTGCGGGGGCATGGGCGTCGGCTGGGCTAGTTCCGGGGGCGTTCGGCTACGGCGATTACGACAATGGAGCGAGCGACAAACAGGGGGAATGAGGAGAGGAGCTCACTACGGTTCCAGGGACGAGCTCAAGGAGGTCGGGGGTAGACCGTAGGGGTGGTACGACAGCGAGAGGCGCGCGATGCCGAGGTTGAGGAAGCTGGCGATGGCGACGTTGCAGAGGCGATTCCGGCCGGTCCTTCGATGTAGGTGAAGAAGGTGTGGTCGGCGCGGTTCCTAGGAACAAGATGGCGACAAGGGATGGTTGGTGGTCACGATGGCGAGGCGGCGCTCGGGTGCAAGGCAGAGAGGGAAGGGGCAAGAGGAAAAGGGATCTGAGGGGGACGCTGCAAGGAGAGGGGAGAGTGTGGCGGGCTAGGTTTTGCAGGGGATCGCGGGGCGCCTTATCCACCTGGGGAGACGGCGGGATGGCCGGCGCGTGGCCATCTGAGCGATGGACGCGGCGCACTCGTCAACGAGGCCTCTGGTGAACAGAGAAAGAAGAAGAGAGGTGCTCGTGGGCTGGGCCTCACTGTAGACTAAGGCATAGTCCACCAGTTTTCCTTTTTCTTTTACATCTCTATTTGTTTTTCTAATCTCATTTAGTTTTATAAAATACAAAAGTTGTATCTAAAATAGTATTAATAATTATGCCACTACCACATTTAACTTGGCTCCTAAAATAAAATAGTTTGTAATCATTTATTATTTTAAAAGCATTTAAATAATTGTTTTGTTACTGTTTTATTCATTTTAGAGTATTTAAACATTTTTATAAAAGTGTGGTTTCTCCACCAAAATTCCCTATGCATTATTTGGCACAACTCGAACATTTTAGTTTTAAAGTTTGAAAACTTTTGATGTTTGCCTTTAATTAAATTTTGAATTTGTTTCGGTTTTGAACTAACGAGAGTTTATCAATAGTAACTGAGGTGACGTGGCATCATTAGCGGAGGTTTGATGTAGCTTAATTATCCGGGCGTCACAATTCTCCTCCACTACAAGAAATCTCGTCCCGAGATTTAAGTGGGGAGTATGGGGGAAAGTTTTGGTTACGATATTCTAATGGATCTTCTCGAAGAAGTTATTACCTTTCGTTGATGTCTTCAATTCTTTATTCCAATGCATCATGATGAAGTTGTCTTCCTTTGGGAACTCCATCATACTTACAAAAGGATAAGGGGGTATTACGGAAGAACGGACCGCTACAATGTTTGCTTATCTAGTAGATAACATCAGGGAAGGTGGCGGAAAGTAACTCTCGAATTGAAACTTATGGAAATATCGAGAGAAAAGTAAGGAGGTATCATGGGAAGTTTCAAGTGGGTGGGCTATCGTTCGATGCCTGAAACAGGGCGTGAAAGGGGTTCAATCAACAGGGATAAGTATTGCGTATGATTCCAAAGTAGATTACTAGGAAGATGACCCATGAATTACATACGAAATCAAGCGTGAAGAATAACTTTGGCAATATGGGTGTATAGGAGAGTCAGGTTTCGATCCTGTGAAACTATGGGTTATGGGCCCACCAAGTGGGTTAAAAGTAGGAGGGCAAAGTCATCTTGCACGATCATGATAGCAAGGCATGTCAGAGAATAACCTGTCAGTTATGTCGGTAACAATGCTGGTACCAAGGGCGAGGGATGAAGAGAACCATTTTCCTGCTCGTTGAACGAGGTAGACCAATAGGAAAATTTCTTGTCCATCGGTGGCTACCAGAATGTCATCAACAATAGTAACAGGGTCTTGCCGACAGAATTGTACACCGAGGTGTTTACATAAGCAGGAGAATATTACTGCTTAGACCATATAGATCACAAGAAAGGTTAAACCAAACAATAGAAAGGAAAATATAATTATCAGATTAAAAAGAACAATGGAAAGGAAAATGTGCTTAAACACATATTTCAAGGGTATATCCTTCCCAAGAGCAAGCAGAGCATAATATCCATGATAGGATATAACATAGAAAACCATTTAGGAAAGGGGAGAGAATCTTCATGATATTACCCATACAATAGTGTTTGGATAATTGATAAAGAAAATTTAGCATTGCTTCAACTGTTCTCATTGAAGATCGGAGTACCACAGACATGCTTCGAGATAGCATTGACATGGTCTTCAAGCAAAGGTCATACTTTGGATACACAAAGGATCCCTCAGGAATATCCCATAGGATAAGTCTTACAATTTCCTCATGGAAGAATGGTTAACCTTGCTAAAAAGGAAACTATAACAATAGGTCCTCCGGTCAGGGGTGCTAGGCATGACATCACCTTACCGGGTCATAAAAGACCAGTGTTATAACTCTTGGAATTATGTTCCAACCATCATAACCAATCGAGATTCAGATCTGATTGGGGTCAGGATACTTGAGAAGAAAAAGGTGCGACACAAATTGACGAGAAGACATCATAAGATTCTCGGGAAATGAACTATGGAAGCGAGTTCCGAAACAAGAGGTCAGCATTAAACCAAGGAGAGGATGAGGAGGTGGTTGATGAACTCAGTGACAACTCATCAAGATTCCCAAAAGATGGATTTCCACAATTATGTGAACAAAGAGATGTCAATTGTCAGATCAGATGATATAATGATGTATGCTCGAGGAAAACACACATAATTAAACTTTGGTTGAAAGGTGCACCCAAGATATAGGCTTAGGTAGCATGATCAATGTTAGAATGGCGATTCAATAACTGGTAGCCTAAGAATGAACTATTGATCATTAACTTCAAAGCGGTATGGTTGCTAGAATACAAAATCCAAACAGTACCATTCACTTGTTGGTATCCCGGTTAGAATCAACACGGGGACCAAGAAAGAATGGTGATGGTGAGAAGTATCACTATACCAAGAATTCTTAAGAGGTGGAGAAATCCTCACAACATCCCTGACATAAAAGACAGTAATACTTTAAGGTAGAACATAACACAAGCTGGATAGCAAGGAACTCAAGGTACAACACAAAACATGAACAAGTTTGTGTTGGGGAGGAGGCAAGAATGTTGCCGACGATAACACAAATCATCAAGGGGAAAGTATGGTACTTGTCATCATGAATTTGATTGATATTCTGGAAGGAGTCAAAATTTTGATGATGATCACGAAAAATTTTGGCGAGAGGATCCACGAAGAAGCACTCGAACAACAAATGCATCAAGCAAAAGGAGTGTTGTAGGGAAAGATTATTGGAACCACGGATACGTCTCCAACTCGGAATCAAGCTTGCTGTTCGAGGTGAAAAGATATGATGTGGAAGAGCGACGTAAGCTTAGCTCATCTTCAAAATTTGTTCTTCGGGAAGAAAGACCAGGTAGCATAGTTAAAATTTAGCACGCTAATGATATAGCCGACTAGGCTAGGAATGACGTGATCGAGTTCAAACTCGTAAGTAATGAAGGTTTCACAGCCCTAGCTTAGTATTGCTTGTCATTGCATAATCTCCATGCATCATGTTTACTTTCCCTTAGAAACTTGAAATGGGGATGACAGAACCCCCAGCACCCCCTTAATCCAACTAGGGTTTACTAAAAATCTTTTTCAATGAACCTGAAATGCCCTTCTAAAATGTTCATCATCTTTGCCTTGGTCTAGAACCTTTGACAAAAATGGTTCACATTTTTCAGGGCGGCATTGGGTCACTGAATTAAATCATAAGTTATTTGCATTTGGGCATTTAAATGCTATAAATTATTTTAAATGTCCAAATAATCATAAACTAAAATGTTCACTATTGGAAATATTCCATACAGTGGGCATGAGAAGTTTCATGATTTTTGAGTTAGTTTTAGTATTTTAATTAAAGCCACAAAGTTACAGAAGAAAAAGAAAAATAGAAAATAAAAAGGAGGGACTCACCTGGGCCAACTTACTTGTGCGGCCCAGCACTGCAGCTGGCCGGCCCAGCCAACTGGCCCAGCCCACGAGCGCCACCGTCCTCAAGCTCCTGCCAGGAGGACACGCGCGCGTAGTCGCCGCATGCGGGCATGCACCCCGGCCACCTCCTGCTTGCCGCTCCCCCTCAACGGCCTGGACGCCTCTAGGAGATGCCACACGCCAGCCCCGTACCACCGCACTCTCCTCCCATTCCTTCCCTCTCCTCTGCTCTCTCTCCCGCCAGATCCGAACGAGTGAGAGAGCGCTGCCGTGCACCGCCGCGGCCACAGCCACTCCCTCGCTCCCTCTCTGTCCCAGGTGTATCCGCCTTGCCGTCTTCGTCCTCTCCACCGAGTCACGCGGCGCCAGTAGCTCTGCTGTGCCGCCACCGCCGCTGTTTGCCTCGTCGGCCACCGAAGATCGTCGTCGTCGATTCGCCGCCCCGAGCGCCTCCCCGAGCCCACGGAGCTGCTCTTCGACCTCCCAGTGAGCTCCTTCACCGTCTCCCCTTATCCCCATGGCCTGTAACTCGCCGTAGCATCTCTCTCCGCCATGCCCGTGAGCTTCAAGCTGTTGGCGAAGTTGTCACCGTGGCTAGAGCAAGCTCAGCTTGCCCCTGAGCACGTCATCGCGCTCGTGCTGCTCTCAGGAGCTGATCGAGCCCACCCGTTCGTCCCACCGTGCACCACAACGCCGATTCCAAGCACTCCCGAACTCCGGACGCTGCGCAAGTCACCGTCGCCGTCGACTTAGGCCATCGGAGCCGCTGCTACGTGCACCAATCAACGCAGACGAGCCTCCCCATCACATAGATGCCCTCCATCGGCCATTTGGTCGCTGGAGGAGGAATCTCGAGCCCTCCGCCGTCTCTGGCCTTGCCGGCGACAAGCCCCGGGTGAACTCCGGCGAGTTTGACCCGGATTGACACAGTTTAACCGCCCCTCCAAGTCACTGAGATGTGGGCCCGCCCCTGTTAATTATTAGTTTGGTTTAGATTAGTGCTAATTAACCTAGATTAGTACTTAACCTAACACTAACTAACTCTGTTAGTTAGTTGTGTCACTGACCAGTGGGGACCACTAGTCAGGTTTGACTTGGACCTGGCGTGTTGGCCTGCTGATGTCACACTGATGTCATGCCGACGCAATAAGCTATTTTCTGGATTATTTCTATTTTGGAAATTCCAGAAAATTAGCAAAACTTCTAAAAATCATAGAAATTCAACCGCAACTCCAAATGAAATAATTTATATATGAAAAATTATCATAAAAATATGAAGAATCTGTTTATGGCATTCTCATGCATGTTTGAACAACTTACAGCCACTGTATATGACAATTTGAATAAATGGCATTTGAAATGCCTTACATGGAGTTTGAATTTGAACCTTGGGTTCAAACCAACTTCATTTAATCTGTTGATAGCTGCATTAGCTCAAATCACAGCATATTGCCATGTCATGATCATGCATCATATTGTTGCATTGCATTAATTGTGTTCCTTCTCTATTGCCGGTATTTGTCCCCTCTCAGTAGACGTGGTTCCGATGATGAGATCGATGACACCGATGAAGAACTATACTATCTTCAGAAGTGCCAGGCAAGCAAAACCCCCTTGTTCATTCCAATACAATCCCACTCTCTCGCTTCTGCTCTCTTTTACTGCATTAGGACAACAACGATTCAATTGTTACATGCTGTGGTAGTTGAACCCCCTTTCCTTTGCATGACCTGTCATTGCCACAGTAAATAGATGAAACCCACTAGCATGAGTAGGAGTTGTTTGTGCCCTGATGTACCTACTCATTCATGCTTGTTTGTCATGCCTGCTACTGCTTAGAGTTGAGTTAGGTCTGATTCATCGGGGATGAATTGGAGGTGTGTGAACATGTCCTACTATTGAGAGCTAAGTGTGTGAACATGATTTGGTAAAGGTATCGATGAGAGGCCATGTAGGAGTACATGGTGGGTTGTTTCATTGAAGATGTCCTTAGGAACTGAGTTCTGTGTTTGTGATCCATGAACAGCTACTACCACGCATTGGGCCCAAAACCAATGGACCCTCTCGACTTATTAACTGCCCTTGCCCTCTGTCCAGGAGTTGCAACTAGTTTCTAGTGTTTGTAGGATATGTGTTGGAGGTCGTGCGTAGCACTGACCCTAGGGGTGGGCTATGATGCGGTAGATACACCGTGGCCGGGTAAGCCGGGCGCCCGTTTGGTGTCACGGAACCCTGTACACATCGTTTGGGGCTGTGAGCGAAACCCTGGCCGGATCTCCTCATGGATGGAACCTGAATAGGCGATAAACCTGGACTAGAAACTTGTGTGGTTAGTCAGGTCGTGGCCGACTCCCTTGCCAGGCTTTCGCTTGAAGGTTCCGAGATACACAACGTGTACATGGTGGTAAGTGGTGAGAGCGTGTGTGAAGAACTACACCCCTGTAGGGTTATAAATGATCTATTCGAATATTCGCGTCCGCGGTAAAGGGCCTCTGGGTTGCCTGTACAGTTCATAGACAAGTGAAAGTGGATACCCTAAAATGCGCAAGATAAGCGTGAGTGCTATGGATGGCGTTCTCGTAGGGAGACGGGAGCGGATCCATAGTGGTGTATTGAAATGGTGAATATGTGGACTCGTGTGCGCCACCTCAAAAGAATTACTTGCAGTAGTAGTTCAGGTTAGCCACTGAGTCAAAGTTGGCTTGCTGTAGTTAAACCCCACCATCCCTTTGTTGATAATGATGCATATGTTGTTAGTTCTGATGTAGGTCTTGCTGGGTACATTTGTACTCACGTTTGCTTAATTTATGTTTTTGCAGAGAGACTTAAGTCTCGCTAGTAGTTCCGTGTGGACTTCGACGTTTAGCTTGATACCTCAGCTACGATCTTGTGCCCTCGGCAGGATCTCGTAGATAGTCAGGCTTCTCAGCCTTTTTCATTTGTAGATGTCTGTACTCAGACATGTTAAGCTTCCGCATGTGCTTTGACTTGTATGCTCTGAATGTTGGGTCATGAGACCCATGTTTGTAATATCTCGCTCCTCGGAGCCTATTGAATAAATACTTTGAGTCATAGAGTTATGTTGTGATGCCGTGTTGTATTTGCACATATCGAGCATATTGTGTGTATGATTTGAAATGCTTGGTATGTGTGGGATCCGACAACCAAGTTGTTTATCCTTGGTAGCCTCTCTTACCGGGAAATGTCTCCTTATACATCTCCAATGTATCTATAATTTTTGATTGCTCCATGCTATAGTATCTACTGTTTTGGACATTATTAGGCTTTAATATCCACTTTTATATTATTTTTGGGACTAACCTATTAACCGGAGGCCCATCCTAGAATTGCTGTTTTTTTGCCTGTTTTAGGGTTTCAAAGAAAAGGAATACCAAACGGAGTCCAAACGGAATGAAACCTTCGGGACGTGATTTTCTCAACGAACAAGACCCAAGAGACTTGGACCCTACGTCAAGACACAAAAGAGGAGGCCACGAGGTAGGGGGCGCGCCTACCCCCCCCCCCCCAGGCACGCCCTCCACCCTCGTGGCCCCCCTGTTGCTCCACCGACGTACTCCCTCCTATATATACCTACGTACCCCCAAATGATCAGATACCGTGCCAAAAACCTAATTCCACCGCCGCAATTTTCTGTATCCACGAGATCCCATCTTGGGGCATGTTCCAGAGCTCCGCCAGAGGGGGCATCGATCATGGAGGGCTTCTACATCAACACCATAGCCCCTCCGATGAAGTGTGAGTAGTTTACCTCAGACCTACGGGTCCATAGTTATTAGCTAGATGGCTTCTTCTTTCTTTTTGGATCTCAATACAATGTTCTCCCCCTCTCTTGTGGAGAACTATTCGATGTAATCTTGTTTTTGCGGTGTGTTTGTTGAGACCGATGAATTGTGGGTTTATGATCAAGTCTATCTATGAACAATATTTGAATCTTCTCTGAATTCTTTTATGTATGATTGGTTATCTTTGCAAGTCTCTTCGAATTACCAGTTTGGTTTGGCCTACTAGATTGATCTTTCTTGCAATGGGAGAAGTGCTTAGCTTTGGGTTCAATCTTGCGGTGTCCTTTCCCAGTGACAGTAGAGGCAGCAAGGCACATATTGTATTGTTGCCATCGAGGATAACAAGATGGGGTTTTCATCATATTGCATGAGTTTATCCCTCTACATCATGTCATCTTGCTTAAGGCGTTACTCTGCTTTTAACTTAATACTCTAGATGCATGGTGGATAGCGGTCGATGAGTGGAGTAATAGTAGTAGATGCAGGAAGGAGTCGGTCTACTTGTCTTGGACGTGATGCCTATATACATGATCATACCTAGATATTCTCATAACTATGCTCAATTCTGTCAATTGCTCAACAGTAATTTGTTCACCCACCGTAGAATACTTATGCTCTCGAGAGAAGCCACTAGTGAAACCTATGGCCCCCGGGTCTATCTTCATCATATTAATCTCCTACTACTTAGTTATTTCCTTTGCTCTTTATTTTGCCTTTATTTTACTTTGCATCTTTATCACAAAAATACCAAAAATATTATCTTATCATATCTATCAGATCTCACACTCGTAAGTGGCCGTGTAGGGATTAACAACCCCTATTCGCGTTGGTTGCGGGGATTTATTTGTTTTGTGCAGGTACGAGGGACTCGCGCGTAGACTCCTACTGGATTGATACCTTGGTTCTCAAAAACTAAGGGAAATACTTACGCTACTTTGCTGCATCATCCCTTCCTCTTCGGGGAAAACCATAGCAGTGCTCAAGAGGTAGCAAGAAGGATTTCTGGCGCCGTTGCCGGGGAGGTCTACGCAAAAGTCAACATACCAAGTACCCATCACATACCCTTATCTCCCGCATTACATTATTTGCCATTTGCCTCTCATTTTCCTCTCCCCCACTTCACCCTTGCCGTTTTATTCGCCCTCTCTCTCTCTCTCTATCCCCCCTCTCTTTCTCTATTTGCCTCTTTTTGCTCGCTTGCTTTTTGTTTGCTTGTGTGTTAGTTCGTTTGCTTGTCATGATGGCTCAAGATAATACCATATTGTGTGACTTCACCAATACCAACAACAATGATTTTATTAGCACTCCAATTGCTCCTCTTACCGATGCTGAATCTTGTGAAATTAATACTGCTTTGCTGAATCTTGTCATGAAAGATCTGTTTTCCGGCCTTCCTAGTGAAGATGCCGCTACCCATCTAAATAGCCTCATTGATTTATGTGATATGCAAAATAAGAAAGATGTGGATAATGATATTGTTAAATTGAAGCTATTTCCTTTTTCGCTTAGAGATCGTGCTAAAGCTTGGTTTTCGTCTTTGCCTAAAAATAGTATTGATTCATGGAATAAGTGCAAAGATGCTTTTATCTCTAAGTATTTTCCTCCCGCTAAGATCATCTCTCTTAGAAACGATATTATGAATTTTAAGCAACTTGATCATGAACATGTTGCACAATCTTGGGAGATAATGAAACTAATGGTACGTAATTGCCCTACTCATGGTTTAAATTTGTAGATGATTATACAAAAAATTTATGTCGGATTGAATTTTTCTTCTAGAAATCTTTTAGATTCGGCCACGGGAGACACTTTTATGGAAATCACTTTAGGAGAAGCTACTAAACTCCTAGATAATATTATGGTTAATTATTCTCAATGGCATACTAAAAGATCTACTAATAAAAAGGTGCATGCGATAGAAGAAATTAATGTTTTGAGTGGAAAGATGGATGAACTTATGAAATTATTTGCTAATAAGAGTGTTTCCTCTGATCCTCATGATATGCCCTTGTCTACTTTGATTGACAATAATAATGAATCTATGGATGTTAATTTTGTTGGTAGGAACAATTTTGGTAACAACGCGTATAGAGGAAATTTTAATCCTAGGCCTTATCCTAGTAATCCCTCTAATAATTATGGTAATTCCTACAACAATTCTTATGGAAATTATAATAAGATGCCCTCTGATTTTTAATCTAATATTAAAGAATTTATTACTTCGCAAAAGAATTTTAATGCTTTGATTGAAGAAAAATTGCTTAAGATTGATGAGTTGGCTAGGAACGTTGATAGAATTTCTCTTGATGTTGATTCTTTGAAACTTAGATCTATTCCACCTAACCATGATATCAATGAGTCTCTCAAAGCCATGAGAATTTCCATTGATGAGTGCAAAGAAAGAACCGCTAAGATGTGTGCTAAGAAAGATGCCTTTATAAGAGTGTGCTCTTCTAGTTCCTATGAAAATAAAGATGAAGATCTAAAAGTTATTGATGTGTCCCCTATTAAATCTTTTTTTTCCAATATGAATCTTGGTAATGATGGGACTGAATATGATCCACCTTTACCTAGAAGGCGTTCCAAGAATTCAGAAATTTTTGATCTTGATGCTAAAATTGATAAAAGTGGGATTGAAGAAATTAAAACCCTAGATGTTGCTAAACCCACTATTATGGATTTCAAGGAATTTAACTGTGAAAATTTCTCTTTGATTGATTGTATTTCCTTGTTACAATCCGTGCTAAATTCTCCTCATGCTTATAGTCAAAATAAAGCGTTTACTAAACATATCGTTGACGCCTTAATGCAATCTTATGAAGAAAAACTTGAATTGGAAGTTTCTATCCCTAGAAAGCTTTATGATGGAGTGGGAACCAACTATTAAAATTAAAATTAAAAATCATGAATGCTATGCTTCATGTGATTTGGGTGCTAGTGTTTCCACGATTCCAAAGACTTTGTGTGATTTGTTAGGTTTTCGTGATTTTGATGATTGCTCTTTAAACTTGCACCTTGCGGATTCCACTATTAAGAAACCTATGGGAATAATTAATGATGTTCTTATTATTGAAAATAGGAATTATGTGCCCGTAGATTTTATTGTTCTTGACATAGATTGCAATCCTTCATGTCCTATTATTCTTGGTAGACCTTTCCTTAGAACGATTGGTGCAATTATTGATATGAAGGAAGGAAATATTAGATTCCAATTTCCATTAAGGAAAGGCATGGAACACTTTCCTAGAAAGAAAATTAAATTACCTTATGAATCTATTATGAGAGCCACTTATGGATTGCCTACCAAAGATGGCAATACCTAGATCTATCCTTGCTTGTTATACCTAGCTAGGGGCGTTAAACGATAGCGCTTGTTGGGAGGCAACCCAATTTTATTTTTATTCAATGTTTTTTCTCCTTGTTAGTAATAAATAATTTATCTAGACTCTGTTTTGGTTGTGTTTTTCGTGTTTAATTAGTGTTTGTGCCAAGTAGAACCGTTGGGAAGACTTGGGGAAAGTCTTGTTAAACTTGCTGTAAAAAACAGAAACTTTAGCGCTCACGAGAACTGCTTCCATTTGTATTTGGAAAGTGCTATTTAGTTAATTATTTTTGAAGATGATTAATAGATAAATTCCTCACGTCCAGAATTTTATTTTAGAATTTTTGGGGTTCCAGATCTTGCGCTAGGTACAGATTACTACAGACTGTTCTGTTTTTGACAGATTCTGTTTTTCGTGTGTTGTTTGCTTATTTTGATGAATCTATGGCTAGTAAAATAGTTTATAAACCATGGAGAAGTTGGAATACAGTAGGTATAACACCAATATAAATAAATAATGAGTTCATTATAGTAACTTGAAGTGGTCTTTTGTTTTCTTTCGCTAATGGAGCTCACGAGATTTTCTACTTTAAGTTTTGTGTTGTGAAGTTTTCTAGTTTTGGGTAAAGATTTGATGGGTTATGGAACAAGGAGTGGCAAGAGCCTAAGCTTGGGGATGCCCATGGCACCCCAAGATAATCTAATGACACCTAAAAGCCAAAGCTTGGGGATGCCCTGGAAGGCATCCCCTCTTTCGTCTACTTCTATCGGTAACTTTACTTGGAGCTATATTTTTATTCACCACATGATATGTGTTTTTCTTGGAGCGTCTTGTATGATTTGAGTCTTTACTTTTTAGTTTACCACAATCATCCTTGCTATACACACCTTTTGATAGATCCATACATGATTTGGAATTTGTTAGAATACTCTATGTGCTTCGTTTATATCTTTTGAGTTATGTAGTTTTGCTCTAGTACTTCACTTATATCTTTTAGAGCATGGTGGTGGATTTTTTTATAGAAACTATTAATCTCTCATACTTCACTTAGATTATTTTGAGAGTCTTAAATAGCATGGTAATTTGCTTAAAATCCTAATATGCTTGGTATACAAGATTAATAATAAAACTTTCTTATGAGTGTGTTGAATACTATGAGAAGTTCGATGCTTGATAATTGTTTTGAGATATGAAGATGGTGATATTAAAGTTGTGCTAGTAGAGTAGTTGTGAATTTGAAGAATACTTGTGTTAAAGTTTGTGATTCCCGTAGCATGCACGTATGGTGAACCGTTATGTGATGAAGTCGGAGCATGATTTATTTTTTGATTGTCTTCCTTATGAGTGGCGGTCAGGGACGACTGATGGTCTTTTCCTACCAATCTATCCCCCTAGGAGCATGCGCATAATACATTGCTTTGATAACTTGTAGATTTTTGCAATAAGTATATGAGTTCTTTATGACAAATGTTGAGTCCATGGATTATACGCACTTTCTCTCATCCTTCCATCATTTCTAGCCTCTCTAATACCACGCACCTTTCGCCGGTATCATACACCCACCATATACCTTCCTCAAAACAGCCACCATACCTACCTATTATGGCATTTCCATAGCCATTCCGAGATATATTGCCATGCAACTTCCCACCGTTCCGTTTATTATGACACACTCCATCATTGTCATATTTCTTAGCATGATCATGTAGTTGACATCGTATTTGTGGCAAAGCCACCGTTCATAATTCTTTCATACATGTCACTCATGAGTCATTGCATATCCCGGTACACCGCCGAAGGCATTCATATAGAGTCATATTTTGTTCTAAGTATCGAGTTGTAATTGTTGAGTTGTAAGAAAATAAAAGTGTGATGATCATCATTATTAGAGCATTGTCCCAGTGAGGAAAGGATGATGGAGACTATGATTCCCCCACAAGTCGGGATGAGACTCCGGACTAAAAAAGGAGGCCATAAAAAAAGAGAAAAGGCCCAAATAAAAAAATGAGAGAAAAAGAGAGAAGGGACAATGCTACTATCCTTTTGCCACACTTGTGCTTCAAAGTAGCACCATGATATTCATAGTAGAGAGTCTCTCATTTCGTCACTTTCATATACTAGTGGGAATTTTTCATTATAGAACTTGGCTTGTATATTCCAATGATGGGCTTCCTCAAATTGCCCTAGGTCTTCATGAGCAAGCAAGTTGGATGCACACCCACTTAGTTTCTTTTTGATCTTTCATATACCTATAGCTCTAGTGCATCTGTTTCAAGGCAATCCCTACTCACTCACATTGATATCTATTGATGGGCATCTCCATAGCCCGTTGATACGCCTAGTTGATGTGAGACTATCTTCTCCCTTTTTGTCTTCTCCACAACCACCGTTCTATTCCACCTACAAGTGCTATGTCCATGGCTCACGCTCATGTATTGCGTGAAGATTGAAAAAGTTAGAGAATGTCAAAAGTATGAAACAATTGCTTGGCTTGTCATCGGGGTTGTGCATGATTTAAATATTTTGTGTCGTGAAGATGGAGCATAGCCACACTATATGATTTTGTAGGGATAACTTTCTTTGGCCATGTTATTTTGAGAAGACATAATTGCTTTGTTAGTATGCTTGAAGTATTATTATTTTTATGTCAATTTTAAACTTTTGTCTTGAATCTTTCGGATCTGAATATTCATACCACAATTAAGAATAATTACATTAAAATTATGCCAAGTAGCACTCCACATCAAAAATTCTGTTTTTATCATTTACCTACTCGAGGACGAGCAGGAATTAAGCTTGGGGATGCTTGATACGTCTCCAACGTATCTATAATTTTTGATTGCCCCATGCTATATTATCTACTGTTTTGGACATTATTGGGCTTTATTATCCACATTTATATTATTTTTGGGACTAACCTATTAACCGGAGGCCCAGCCCAGAATTGCTGTTTTTTGCCTGTTTTAGGGTTTCGAAGAAAAAGAATACCAAACGGAATGAAACCTTCGGGAACATGATTTTCTCAACGAACAAGACCCAGGAGACTTGGACCCTACATCAAGACACAAAAGAGGAGGCCACGAGGTAGGGGCACGCCTACCCCCCCATGCGCGCCCTCCACCCTCGTGGGCCCCCTGTTGCTCCACCGACGTATTCCTTCCTCCTATATATACCTACGTACCCCCAAATGATCAGATACGGAGCCAAAAACCTAATTCCACCGCCGCAACTTTCTGTAACCACAAGATCCCATCTTGGGGCCTGTTCCGGAGCTCCGCCGGAGGGGGCATCGATCACGGAGGGCTTCTACATCAACACCATAGCCCCTCCGATAAAGTGTGAGTAGTTTACCTCAGACCTACGGGTCCATAGTTATTAGCTAGTGGCTTCTTCACTCTTTTTGGATCTCAATACAATGTTCTCCCCCTCTCTTGTGGAGAACTATTCGATGTAATCTTCTTTTTGCGGTGTGTTTGTTGAGACCAATGAATTGTGGGTTTATGATCAAGTCTATCTATGAACAATATTTGAATCTTCTCTGAATTCTTTTATGTATGATTGGTTATCTTTGCAAGTCTCTTCGAATTATCAGTTTGGTTTGGCCTACTAGATTGATCTTTCTTGCAATGGGAGAAGTGCTAGCTTTGGGTTCAATCTTGCGGTGTCCTTTCCCGGTGATAGTAGAGGCAGCAAGGCACGTATTGTATTGTTGCCATCCAGGATAACAAGATGGGGTTTTCATCATATTGCATGAGTTTATCCCTCTACATCACGTCATCTTGCTTAAGGCGTTACTCTGCTTTTAACTTAATACTCTAGATGCATGTTGGATAGCGGTCGATGAGTGGAGTAATAGTAGTAGATGCAGACAGGAGTCGGTCTACTTGTCTCGGACGTGATGCCTATATACATGATCATACCTAGATATTCTCATAACTATGCTCAATTCTGTCAATTGCTCAACAATAATTTGTTCACCCACCATAGAATACTTATGCTCTCGAGAGAAGCCACTAGTGAAACCTATGGCCCCCGGGTCTATCTTCATCATATTAATCTCCTACTACTTAGTTATTTCCTTTGCTCTTTATTTTGCCTTTATTTTACTTTGCATCTTTATCACAAAAATACCAAAAATATTATCTTATCATATCTATCAGATCTCACTCTCGTAAGTGGCCGTGTAGGGATTGACAACCCCTATTCGCGTTGGTTGCGAGGATTTATTTGTTTTGTGCAGGTACGAGGTGTTGGGGAACGTAGCAGAAATTCAAAATTTTCCTACGTGTCACCAAGATCTATCTATGGAGAGACCAGCAACGAGGGGAAGGAGAGTGCATCTACATACCCTTGTAGATCGCTAAGCGGAAGCGTTCAAGAGAACGGGGTTGATGGAGTCGTACTCGTCGTGATCCAAATCACCGGAGATCCTAGTGCCGAACGGACGGCACCTCCGCGTTCAACACACGTACAGCCCGACGATGTCTCCCACGCCTTGATCCAGCAAGGAGAGAGGGAGAGGTTGAGGAAGACTCCATCCAGCAGCAGCACAACGGCGTGGTGGTGGTGGAGGAGCGTGGCAATCCTGCGGGGCTTTGCCAAGCACCGCGGGAGAGGAGAAGTACTTGGGAGAAGGGGAGGGCTGCACCAGAACATTGGTATGGCTGCCCTCCCACCCCCCACATATATATAGGGGCAAGGGAGAGGGGGGGGGCGCAGCCTTGGCCCTTCCTCCAAGGAAGGGTGCGGCCAGGGAGGAGTCCCTCCTCCCCAAGGCACCTCGAAGGTGCCTTCCCCCTTTAGGACTCTTCCTTTTCCTTGACTCTTGGCGCATGGGCCTTTTGGGGCTGGTGCCCTTGGCCCATATAGGCCAAGGCGCACCCCCTACAGCCCATGTGGCCCCCCGGGGCAGGTGGCCCCACCCGGTGGACCCCCGGGACCCTTCCGGTGGTCCCGGTACAATACCGGTGACCCCGAAACTTGTCCGGTGACCAAAACAGGACTTCCCATATATAAATCTTTACCTCCGGACCATTCCGGAACTCCTCGTGACTTCTGGGATCTCATCCGGGACTCCGAACAACATTCGGTAACCACATACAAACTTCCTTTATAACCCTAGCGTCATCGAACCTTAAGTGTGTAGACCCTACGGGTTCGGGAGACATGCAGACATGACCGAGACGTTCTCCGGTCAATAACCAACAGCGGGATCTGGATACCCATGTTGGCTCCCACATGTTCCACGATGATCTCATCGGATGAACCACGATGTCAAGGACTTAATCAATCCCGTATACAATTCCCTTTGTCTAGCGGTACGATACTTGCCCGAGATTCGATCGTTCGGTATCCCGATACCTTGTTCAATCTCGTTACCGGCAAGTCTCTTTACTCGTTGTGTAACACATCATCCCGTGATCAACTCCTTGACCACATTGTGCACATTATGATGATGTCCTACCGAGTGGGCCCAGAGATACCTCTCCATCACACGGAGTGACAAATCCTAGTCTCGATTCGTGCCAACCCAACAGACACTTTCGGAGATACCTGTAGTGTACCTTTATAGCCACCCAGTTACGTTGTGACGTTTGGCACACCCAAAGCATTCCTACGGTATCCGGGAGTTGCACAATCTCATGGTCTAAGGAAATGATACTTGACATTAGAAAAGCTTTAGCATACGAACTACACGATCTAGTGCTATGCTTAGGATTGGGTCTTGTCCATCACATCATTCTCCTAATGATGTGATCCCGTTATCAACGACATCCAATGTCCATGGTCAGGAAACCGTAACCATCTATTGATCAACGAGCTAGTCAACTAGAGGCTTACTAGGGACATGGTGTTGTCTATGTATCCACACATGTATCTGAGTTTCCTATCAATACAATTCTAGCATGGATAATAAACGATTATCATGAACAAGGAAATATAATAATAGTCAATTTATTATTGCCTCTAGGGCATATTTCCAACACGAGGGACTCACGCGTAGCCTCCTACTAGATTGATACCTTGGTTCTCAATAACTGAGGGAAATACTTACATGTGACGCCCCCGATTTAACCGTACACTAATCATACATGCAAATCTGTACGATCAAGATCAAGGACTCACGGGAAGATGTCACAACACAACTCTAGACACAAATTAAAATAGTACAAGCTTTATATTACAAGCCAGGGGCCTCGAGGGCTCGAATACACAAGAGTCAGCGGAAGCAACAATATCTGAGTACAGACATGAGTTAGACAAGTTTGCCTTAAGAAGGCTAGCACAAAAGCAGCAACGATCGAAAAGGCAAGGCCTCCTGCCTGGGAGCCTCCTAACTACTCCTGGTCGTCGGCGGCCTCCACATAGTAGTAGGCATCCTCCGGGTAGTAGTAGTCATCAGTGGCGTCATCTGGCTCCTGGGATCCGTCATCTGGTCGCAACAATCGGGTATGGTGGAAAAGAAGTAGCAAAGCAACCGTGAGTACTCATCCAAAGTACTCGCAAGACTTACATCAGATCTAAACTAAGTATGCATCTGTATCAAAGGAATGGGTTGTATCTGTGGACTAAACAGCAGAATGCCAGAAGAGAAGGGGGAAAGCCTAGCCTATCGAAGACTAGCATCTTCTGGAAACCACCATCTTGCAGCAACAGTAGGGAGTAGAGTAGCATAAAGTAAAGTAGTAGAAGTGTTATCAACCTCGGCCAGAGATCCTTTCTCGACTCCCTGCGAGAAAGCAATCCCAGAGCCATACTATCCAGTTATCATCACAATCCATTACTCATCACCATCCAGTCTCATCACAAGTATCCAGTTCTAGTTGTATCGATCGGGATACAACTCCAAGTGTCTGTTACCGTAGGACAGGCTATTGATAGATGTTTTCTTCCCTGCAGGGGTGCACCAACTTACCCACCACGCTCGATTAACTCCGGCCGGACACACTTTCCTAGCTCATGCCCGGCCTCGGCCAAACAATACGCCGCAACCCGACCTAGGCTTAATAGAGAGGTCAGCACGCCGGACTAAACCTATGCCCCCAGGGGTCATGGGCCATCTCCCCGGGAACTCCTACACATTGCGTGGGCGGCCGGTGAGCAGACCTAGCTACCTCCTTCAAAAAGGTAGGTGCTTACCAGTCCAACCTGACGTGCGCCACTCAGTCGCTGACGTCTATTAAGCTTCGGCTGATGTATACGATGCAGAACGCCCATACTATGCCCACGTGATGGTTAGTGCTATCAGGCTAGAGGCCCCTTGGATCAAATATCCAAATCGTAGTGGATTAGGAACGCGCGGTAACGAGCAGAGACTCACGATCGATGTGACCCCGTCGCCCCGTCTCGAGTACTTGTGGCAAGGGCTAAGAATGCCCGGCCACGCCTCGTAAGTATCTCGCGGGAACCTTCCAGGTCAACCCGACTCCACATCACTCGCTATTAAGCTCGCGTGGGTACCCCTTAGGGTCGACCCGTCTTAGTAACATGGCTCAGTGCAAAGTCATAGTAACCATAGTAACTGTGTGCCTAACACCAAGGGGAAAACCCGAGGAATCACCCCCAGTGAATTCCACTCGATGTTATCATCAAGGTGAACGTAAGAGGATCCACCCTCGAGGTTCACACTTGAGGGGTTGCACGACAGAGCCGTAACGGAAGTGGTTAAGGAGGAAATCACCCTCGATGACCACGACCGGATAGCTACACTACAGAGATCTCATCAGGAGTGATGTATGAGGTTCCACCCTCGGCACTCGATGGTAACTCTGCAGAGTCGAGCAACAAAAGGGAAAGTGATGTGCGGTGTCGGGGCCTGGACGTCGATCACGTTGATCGAGTCATCAAACATAAAGCGGGGAAATTGGGACAAGGTGGGGGTCACTGCTGGATCTCTAACCAACCTATACTAAGCAGTTTAGGATAAGCATGTAAGGTATGAAAGCAGATAACAAAACCAGGCTATGCATCAGAGTAGGATCATACATAAAGCAGTAGCAGTTCTAATGCAAGCATGAGAGGGAAAGAAATGGGCGATATCGAAATGCTCAAGGAGGGTTTGCTTGCCTAGTTGCTCTGGCAAGGAGGGGGGTCGTCGTCGACGTAGTCGATCACAAGGGCAACATCGGTCTCGGGGTCTACCGAAGAGAAGAGGGGGAAGAAACAGTAAATATAAAGCAAACATAGCACCACATAGCATAACATGGCAATAAGATGTGCCGGGTGTGACCTAACGCGGTAGGAGGTGATACCGGCGAAGGGGGGAAACATCCGGGAAAGTATCCCCGGTGTTTCGTGTTTTCGGACGAATGAACCGGAGGGGGAAAGTTGCGTGTTCACTATGCTAGGGATGCGTGGCGGACGAACGGGCTGCGTATCCGGATTTGTCTCATCGTTCTGAGCAACTTTCATGTACAAAGTTTTTCCATCCGAGCTACGGTTAATTTTCTATGATTTTTCTAAGTTTTAAACATATTCTGGAATTATTTTAATTATTTAAATTGAACATTATCCAGAACAGTGAAAGGTGATGTCAGCGTGACATCACCATGATGTCAGCAAGTCAAACCCAGCTGACCAGAGTCAAACCTGGCCTGTGGGTCCAGCAGGACCCACCTGTCATCCTCTGTTTAGGTTAATTAGGGTTTAGCTAATCCAATTAGTGTTTAATTAAACTAACTAATTAATTAGGTTAATTAAATAGGATTAATTAACTTAATTAAGTCACTAATTAATTAATGTAATTAATTATTAATTTTAATAGTTCATTCTTATTTTCTTTTTCATTTTTTAAACGTTCTATGGGCTGGGCCCCTCTGGTCAGTGGCCCGAAGGGGCTAGCGGGCACGGGCGACGGGCCCAAGCGCCACCCGAATGGGCGCGTGCCCATGGGCACGCTGGGCGTAGACGCGCCGGCGACCCCGGGTGTGGTCAGGTGCGGGCTAGGCCGCGGCAAGGGACGGGGGGCCGAGCGGCAATGGCGAGCGGCGAGCACGAGCGGAGACGGCTGCGAGCGTGCGGGCCAGCAAGGCCGCAGCAGCGGGCGCCGGGCGGTGCAGCAGGCGAGGGCAGCGGCGAGAGCGCAGCGGCGCGGGGGCAGCGGTGGCCGTTGGCAGCAGTTGCAGGAGGCGGAGGCGAGCGAGGGCGCTGCAGGTGGCTCGGACAACAGCCGTGATGCGAGGCGGGCGTGTGGGCACACGGGAGGGGGAGCCACAGAAGCGGGCGTGGCGACAGGCGGCTCCGGCCAGGAACGAGGCAGGGCGCGATGGGTGCAGGCAGCCGTGGGCCGCACGGGGAGCAGCGAGCAGCAGGGCAGACGGGCACGCGCACTGGCGTGCGCGGGGTGCGTCCAGGGCACGGCCAAAGGCAGCCTATGCGTGAGGCAGGGCGCGGTGACTGGAGCTCCAAACTGGGGGGGTTGGGGCGCATCCTACGGCGTTGGGAGCAAGGGGAAGATGGGGAGGTTCTCACCCCCATTGTTGTGCAGGGGGGTCGACGAGGCTCGACGAGGCCAACGAGGGGGGCCAGGGAGGCGACGCGGAGCAGAGACGAGGTCGACGGCGACGACGGGGCGACGACGACGTGGGGGGAGGTCGAGGAGGCAGCGACGAATGACGACGACGACGGATCCAGTGAAAGGGCGCGCGAGGTGGCGACGGTGATGGGTCGGGGCGGTGTCGGGGGTGGGCGCCGGTGTCAGGGGCGCGAGGCGGCGCGGGATGGGGTCCTCCCCGATCCAGATCCAGGCGAGTGGAGGGGGGGGGACGAGGGAGAGAGTGGGGTTCGTGGGGGGGGATCGTGGGGAGTGGGGGCAATGGTTTAGGTCACAGGGGGGGAGTGCGTGGTTAAGGGGACAGGGTGGGCTGGCCTGGTGGCTGACTGGGCCGGCCTGTTAAGGAACTAGGCTCTCTCTTCTTTCTATCAGGATCACGTGTTACAAATCCATAGACTTATAAGATTGGTGAATTCAAGCCTCAGTCCAGTTCCTACTATCTCTGTGTATTGACAGTTGATGTCGGAACCTTGATATTATGATGATCTCATGGTTATGCCACCATTTTTTGCAGGATGTCTCAAATCTTCTTGAGCATTTACAGCCGTTATGCTGTCCGGGTGATCCCAGGTTTCTAAAGAATCTGATGCATTTGCAAATCCTTCCTCCCAGTTCCCGATGTCCTTTTGGGCCAGATTAAGCACACTAAACGGTCTGTTGAGGTACTCCATTGCCTTGATATATATGTTGGAGCTAGTATTATGACCCTAGGCATCCTAGAGAACCACCCAGTAATCTAGAAATGCTTTATATTCCTAGTGTGATGATTCTGGCCGTCATTCTCGAAACCAACCCGTGATGCCATTTAGTTAATAGGCATTCTATTCCTGGGTTCTTGAACCTGAGATCCACCCTACTTACTTCATGTTGATAGTGTTGCTAGTTCCTTTACATTATTAGTAACCTTGCGACAGTCCTCAAGGTCCGTGGTATTTCCTTCTTCGAAATACCATGAACCATTAAGGCAGAAGTTCTTTCAACCAAAAGATCACAATCAGAGTACTCTTGAGGAGTTCTCCATTCATAATTGTGATTCTTCTAGTTCTACCTTTTTGCATGGGTTATCTGGAAGAAACCTGTTGAACTTGGTTCGACATATTAATCTATGCATCCACAACTCAGAAAGATATATGTCCCCTTGAGTTGTCCCTCTTCATTTGTATTCCGACCATCGTCTATCAATTGATAGTCAAGAGTAATTGTGCATCCGTGTTATCGATGCTTATTATTCTTGTGTTCCGTCAAGCCATTCTATTTCAGAATGACTAGGAGAAACAAACTCCAGTACCTCACCCATATCCAGGGTTGGGTCAAAATAGTTGGGTATTGCAGATCAAAATGCCAATCCAGCTTTTGATTCTGTTCTACCCTGATGTATTACCGTCTTATGTCAAGAATGTCATGGGAATTGCACACCATCTTATGAATTCTTGATACAGTGATACCTCTCGCCATCGTTGTTCATTCCTCGGTTCCCGTGTTTCTGCAACTGGAATACCGACAAGTTAATGATGATGTGTGAAATCAATACTCCTAGCAACTGCGTTGCTTGGTAGTTAAAGGACAATATTCTCATCCTTAGCGTGTTGGTTATTGAATCACCATCTTAGGACTGATCGTGCTACCTAGTCCATTCTGTTGGTGCACTCTTCGATTGATGAGTTAGGATTTTGTCAAACCCTTGCTCTGTTGATCACATCATCTTGCCCTGAAAAGCAAGATTGTTCTCGAGCTTAGTAACATATCAGTGGTTCGTGATTTTCCGAATATCTTCTCGGAAGTGTTACCAGGTTGTCACCTGACCTCTATGTTGAGTTCGTGATCAAGTTGGTTTCTTGTAAACCACTCCTTCTCCAAGAATCCGTGTTGGATACCCCTGAGCTAGTTGGTTAAGCTAAACGACAACTTGGAGAGTTGGAAGATAAAAGCTTAGCTAATTTAGTTCGTTTCAAAGGGATATCCTTGTGTTGTGTGTTAGTTGAAGAAAGATGATATCTTCGTCGATTGGTCCCTGTGATTAGTTGTTGGACCTATTGTCTTATCAAAACTTGATTTGAGTATGGGCTATCACCAAATCAAATTAGTACCAACGATGTTCATAATGTTGTCTCACTCATGGTTGATTCCTCGAGCATACACCATTATATCTTTTGGTCTGACCAATGCTATGACCTGGTTCACATAATTGTGGAATTCCATCATAGGGAAGCCTCGATGGATTGTTGTTGAGCCCATTGGCAACATTTTCATTTTGTCCATGATTCATGTTGAACATTAAGCTAGTGTTGTAAACTTGTGTAAGAATTTTCTTCATGTCCCATCCATGAAGGATATGTTGGATAAAAGAAGTGACTTCCTCTAATTCATGTGCATTTGATGCAAGTTGCCGCCATGAATTCAAGAAAGTTTGTTTTGCTTCCTCTGGAATCATCCCAAGTCAGTCATGCATATGTGCGAAGTATACTGTGGTTTGGAGACTTGCAACCTTCATTCTATATGTATCCCTGGCACACCAAGCCACTAACTGATTTGTTCAAGGAGAAGAAGTTCCTTCATAAGAGCTCATCATATGACTTATGCACGGACTTCGTTATCCGCTATGATGGTTCCCAACTAGAACTCGGTAGTGTTTTATTATAAGACTACCATGTGGTCATGCTTGTCTAGGATAGTGTCTTCATAGGTGTGTAGCAGAACCAGCTCATGTTTTGGAGCTTGCTATCGTAGTTCATCTCCCAAGAATCTCGCAATGTCATCTCGATGATTTGTGTTGCAAACTTTCATTTCTCTCTCTAGTCTGGATTATCCTGACACCAACCAGATCTGAATCTCAGGAAGGTGTGATGGTTGGAGCGTTTCCCAAGAACTATAATATTGGTCTCTCTGTAACCCGGTAAAGTGGATGTCTTGGACAACACAACCAGTTGAAAGACCCATTATTGTAGTATCTTGATTGAGAAAATTGGCCGCCTTTCCATAAGGATCCCGTAGGATTTACTTCCATAGTTATTCCTTATGGATTCTTGCGCTCCCGAAGTCCGACCTTCTACCTGATGTTCTAGATACCAAACCATATCAATAAATGGGTTACACTAGCACATGAAGGAGAACATTAGAAGCAGAGTGCTAAATGTCTCTCGGTTGATCATCAGATTTTGTTTCCTTGGCCTTGCTAAGGAGAAATATGAGAAGGTGTTATCTCCCTTTGCATTTGCATCGTCCATCACTATTCATCATGGTAGTATGTTGTGTTGCCAGGATCCTTGACATGGATATTGGTAAAACCTTGATGAATATGGAAATGCTCAAGTTCTTGAGAGCATGCGCAAGCACTAGGATTTATCATCGTCATTAATTGGGATCTGCTCTCAATTTCTTCGATTATACCATAACCTTTCAAATAGTGGAATCACTCTCTACTATTGAGTTTCTCCCAATTACTAGAATCATTCCCAACATTAGCATTTTGTTCCTAGCTTGCACCGCCATTGTGCCATTCAACCATGGACTACCCTTCTCGGTAATTTTTGGTCAAGATCACCTTCAAAAGTGGTCCTACCATGGGTCCCATCCATTTCTGATGATAAGAAAAAACCATCCATTGCGTTGTCTTCAACAAGATAGTCCACATCATTCATTCTAGTCCGGGTATGCCATCCTTTCCTACCCTGCCAAATGATTGTTGGTGAATTACCTCAAGTTGGTATATAGAATTTCAATGTTCTCTGAATCAGAAGTAATTATTTTTGCCACTTAAGGGATGATTCTACGGGTCACCCTCCTCCAAGATGTCTCGTTTTGGTGTCATGGAAACTCAACTCCTCGCTACGTTGGAAACCGTTCACCACCCTCTTAGGTGTAGAATTGTTGCCTACCTAGTGAACCTTTGTCATGTGTTTCACTCCATCCCTCTGGACGTATGCTTCGTGTGTCAACTCGAGAGTTGTTTCAGCGTCACGCTCCATGAGTTGATACTCAGTTGTTCGATCTTCGATAAGATCGATCCTTCTAGAGTTTTCCCTTTTCCTCTCATTATCATGTTAGTTGGAGTTCTCAGAGCAAGACATCGAGACAAAGATGGTGATTGAATCAACGCCTCTAAGAAGTGCAACCTGGATCATGAAGATTATGTTAGTTTGTGTTCCCCCTTCATCTTACCCTACGCTTGAATCTCAGGACGAGATTCTTGTTTAGTGGGGGTCAGTTGTCACAGCCCTAGCTTAGTCTTGTCTGTCATTGCATAATCTCCACGCGTCATGTTTACTTTCCCTCAAAAACTTGAAATGGGGATGACAGAACCCCCAGCACCCCCTTAATCCAACTAGGGTTTACCAAAGATCTTTCTCAATGAACCTGAAATGCCCTTGTAAAATGTTCATCATCTTTGCCTTGGTCTCGAACCTCTACAAACATGGTTCACAGTTTTCTAGGACAACTTTGGGTCACTAAATTAAATCACAAGTTATTTGCATTTGGGCATTTAAATGCTATAAATTATTTTAAATGTCCAATAATCATAAACTAAAATGTTTACTGTTGGAAATATTACATACAGTGGGCATGAGAAGTTTCATGATTTTTGAGTTAGTTTTAGTATTTTAATTAAAGCCACTAAGTTACAGAAGAAAAAGAAAAACAAAAAATAAAAATGAGGGACTCACCTGGGCCAACTTACCTATGCGGCCCAGCACCGTCCTCAAGCTCCTGCCAGGAGGACGCGCGCGCGTGGTCGCCGCGTGCGGGCACGCACCCCGGCCACCTCCTGCTTGACGCTCCCCCTCGACGGCCTGGACGCCTCTAGGAGACGCCACACGCCAGCCATGTACCACCGCACTCTCCTCTCGTCCCTTCCCTCTCCTCTGCTCTCTCTCCCACCGGATCGGAACGTGTCAGAGAGCGCCGCCGTGCACCACCGCGGCCACAGCCACTCCCTCGCTCCCTCTCCGTCCCAGGAGTCTCCGCCTCACCGTCTTCGTCCTCTCCACCGAGTCACGCGGCACCAGAAGCTCTACTGCGCCGCCACCGCCGCCGTTTCCCTCGTCGGCCATCGAAGATCGCCTTTGTCGATTCGCCGCCCCGAGTGCCTCCCCAATCCCATGGAGCTTCTCTTCGACCTCACAGTGAGCTCCTTCACCGTCACCCCTTATCCCCGTGGCCTGTAGCTCGCTGTAGCATCTCTCTCCGCCATGCCCGTGAGCTTCACGCCATCGGCGAAGTCGTCATCGTGGCTAGAGCAAGCTCAGCTTGCCCCTGAGCACGTCATCGCGTTCATGCTCCTCCCAGGAGCCGATCTAGCCCACCCGTTCGTCCCACCATGCACCACAACGCCGATTCCAAGCACGCCCAAACTGCGGACGCTGTGCAAGTCGCTGCCGCCGTCAACTTCGGCCACCGGAGCCACTGATGCGTGCACCAATCGACGCAGACGAGCCTTCCCATTGCATAGATGCCCTCCGCCGACCATTTGGTCGTCGGAGGAGGAATCCCGAGCCCTCCGTCATCTCTGACCTTGCTGGCGACGAGCCCCGGGTCAACTCCGGCGAGTTTGACCCGGATTGACCCAGTTTGATCCCCCCCTCCGAGTCACTGAGATGTGGGGCCGCCCTTGTTAATTATTAATTAGGTTTAGTTTAGTGCTAATTAACCTAGATTAGTACTTAACCTAACACGAACTAACTCTGTTAGTTAGTTGTGTCACTGACCAGTGGGACCCACTGGTCAGGTTTGACCTGGACCTGGCGTGTTGACCTGCTGATGTCACATTGATGTCATGCCGATGCAATAAGCTATTTTCTGGATTATTTCTATTTTGGAAATTCCAGAAAATTGGCAAAACTTCTAAAAATCATAGAAATTCAACCGCAACTCCAAATGAAATAATTTATATATGAAAAATTATCAGAAAAATATGAAGAATCTGTTTACGGCATTCTCATGCATGTCTGAACAACTTATAGCCACTGTATATGACAATTTGAATAAATGGCATTTGAAATGCCTTACATGGAGTTTGAATTTGAACCTTGGGTTCAAACCAACTTCATTTAATCTGTGATAGCTGCATTAGATCAAATCACAACATATTTCCATGTCATGATCATGCATCATATTGCTGCATTACATTGATTGTGTTGCTTCTCTGTTGCCGGTATTTGTCCCCTCTTAGTAGACGTGGTTCCGACGATGAGATCGATGACACCGATGAAGAACTATACTATCTTCAGAAGTGCCAGGCAAGCAAAAACCCCTTGTTCATTCTGATACAATCCCACTCTCTCGCTTTTACTCTCTTTTACTGCATTAGGACAACAACGATTCAATTGTTACATGTTGCGGTAGTTGAACCACCTTTCCTCTGCATGACCTGTCATTACCACAGTAAATAGATGAAACCCAGTAGCATGAGTAGGAGTTGTTTGAGCCCTGATGTGCCTACTCATTCATGCTTGTTTGTCATGCCTGCTACTGCTTAGAGTTGAGCCAGGTCTGATTCATCGGGGATGAATTGGAGGTGTGTGAACATGTCCTACTGTTGAGAGCTAGGTGTGTGAACATGATTTGGTAAAGGTATCGATGAGAGGCCATGTAGGAGTACATGGTGGGTTGTTTCATTGAAGCCGTCCTTAGGAACTGAGTTCTGTGTTTGTGATCCATGAACAGCTACTACCACGCATTGGGCCCGAAACCAATGGACCCTCTTGACTTATTAACTGCCCTTGCCCTCTGTCTAGGAGTTGCAACTAGTTTCTAGTGTTTGTAGGATATGTGTTGGAGGCCGTGCGTAGCGCTGACCCTAGGGGTGGGCTATGATGCGGTAGATACACCATGGCCGGGTATGCCGGGCGCCCGTTTGGTGTCGCGGAACCCTGTACACATCGTTTGGGGCCGTGAGCGAAACCCCGGCCGGATCTCCTCGCGGATGGAACCTGAATAGGCGATAAACCTGGACTAGAGACTTGTGTGGTTAGTCAGTTCATGGTCGACTTCCTTGCCAGGCTTCCGCTTGAAGGTTGCCGAGATACACGACGTGTACATGGTTGTAAGTGGCGGGAGCGTGTGTAAAGAAGTACACCCATGCAGGGTTATAAATGATCTATTCGAATAGCCGCGTCCGCGGTGAAGGACCTCTGGGTTGCCTGTACAATTCATAGACAAGTGAAAGTGGATACCCTATAATGCGCAAGATAAGCATGAGTGCTATGGACGGTGTTCTCGTAGGGAGACGGGAGCGGATCCATAGTGGTGTATTGAAATGGTGAATATGTGGACTCGTGTGCGCCACCTCAAAAGAGTTACTTGCAATAGTAGTTCAGGTTAGCCACTGAGGCAAAGCTGGCTTGCTGCAGTTGAACCCCACCATCCCTTTGTTGATAATGATGCATATATAGTTTGTTCTGATGTAAGTCTTGCTGGGTACATTTGTACTCACGTTTGTTTAATTTATGTTTTTGCAGAGAGACTTCAGTCTCGCTAGTAGTTCCGTGTGGACTTCGACGTTTAGCTTGATACCTCAGCTACGATCTTGTGCCCTCGGCAGGATCTGGTAGATAGTCAGGCTTCTCAGCCTTTTTCATTTGTAGATGTCTGTACTCAGACATGTTAAGCTTCCGCATGTGCTTTGACTTGTATGCTCTGAATGTTGGGTCATGAGACCCATGTTTGTAATATCTCGCTCCTCGGAGCCTATTGAATAAATACTTTGAGTCATAGAGTTATGTTGTGATGCCATGTTGTATTTGCACATATCGAGCATATTGTGTGTATGATTTGAAATGCTTGGTATATGTGGGATCCAACAACCTAGTTGTTTATCCTTGGTAGCCTCTCTTACTGGGAAATGTCTCCTAGTGCTTCTAGTGAGCCATGGTACCTTGCTACTGCTCCAGAACACTTAGGTTGGATGGCATGTGTCCTTCTTCGTTCCTGTGTCTGTCCCTTCGGGGAAATATCATGCGGTGTCTCCGGAGTCCTGTTAGCCTGCTACAGCCCAGATTCTCCGGAGTCCGGTTAGCCAAGCTGCTACAGCCCGGATTCACTCGCTGATGACCGACACGTTCGCTGCTGGGTCAGGTATGCCTGTCCCTGTAAGTTAGTGCCACTTTGCGTTTACGACTAGTCATGTCGACCTGGGTTCTTTGTCATATGGATGCTAGAGACACTATCATATACGTGAGCCAAAAGGCGCAAATGTACCTGGGCCAGGGAAGGTGGCACCCGTGGGAATACCATGCGTGAGGCCATAAAGTGATATGATGCGTTACATGCTAGATCAGTGTGACTTAGGATCAGGGTCCTGACAGAAGGTTACCAAGAGTTGTTTAATCGTGGTGCAGACTCAATTCAGTTATCGATGTCTTTGAGTGTTTAATAACACAGACCTCGTGAAAAATTGGAATCGGTGAGAATGCGGTACTTGATGAAGAACTCATAATAAGTTATGGAGTTCTGTGATAATCTCGAGATACCAGGGGGTAATACTCGACGACAGATCAAAGTAGAGGTTGGACTAGGGTATTGCTCTGCGGAAAACAAGTGCTTGAACTTGCACGGGAAATGGTATTTAAAGGAGAACATGGTCTAAACCACGATTGCAAAGGATCAATTCACTGATGCCAAAAGATATTATATCAAGGAAATATTTATTATTACAAGAAGCTTCCATGATAGGATCTACATCGTGTCCATGGGCATGAACACAAAGTTCAAGGTCAACTCCCACTTCTCCAATGCATAACCTTTCATTCACTTCTCACTTTCGAAGAAGTTGTAGAGTTGAAATTTTATCTGGCAAATTACCAGAAGAGTATGACTCGTGAAAAATTTCGAGTTCACACATATTAAGGAAGGCATAGGTTTAACCCATCAGGGTGTCGTGGAAACATATACCATAAACTTCGGAGTAAATAATACAAGATCAAAAGTAGAGTATGGTTATCAAAGTAGAGGATACAAATTACCAAAGGCATTATATAGCCATGGAAAGGCTCACAAGCTTATTGAATATGAAGGACGTTGTGGGATGAAATCCAACAAAGAGTCTGGTGGTCCACAAGGGATCCAATGTGAGCATCAGTACTCAACCAGAGGAAGAAAGAATGCAAGAAGATCAGATTATAGAAACAACTGACTAACTCAAAGCTCAATTGCAAAGGAATTATGAATTCCAAGACAAGGGATCAGAAGCAATGCTCTGATTAGTGATGGATAGGTAGAATAGCCTTAGGGTTACAATCAATGGCGATTTGATTGGTCGAGATCCAGCACATGTTAAAATGACATCCAAGCTGGAAGGATGAATTCTAGGATCTGATTGAGGATTGTGAGCATTCAAAACATATTGTATCAACGGACTCAAAATGGTAATGACAAAGGATGACAATAAGATTATTAGACTTATGGTATTAACCATAATGCAAGCAAGCAAGCAATTCAGGAGAAATAGGCTGTTGAGGATTTTCAGAAGAACGAATGGTATTACAAAGAATTTTGTGAATTACATGAATCAACTGAGGATGAGCGGATACTCGATAGGTGCACAAAATTATCTGTAGGGGTATTCAGGTGACAAGGAACTGCAAGGCAGTAAGCTCAAAGGATTCTCGGAACAACGGAGAGCAGTTCGGGGCATCTTGTAATAACAAGATCAACAGGATTAAATGTAAGAATGGCAGGTGCATGCAGTTATTAATAAGGATATAACAGTGGTAGGGAATTTGCAAAGGCGGTGGGTACAAGTGTCTTGGGAGAATATCGTAGAGTAACCTCGGAATCTTCTGTTGCAGCAAACGATCATCGGTAATAAGGTGCTCTCCGGGTGAAAGTGATCACGAGATCCTAATGTTATTTTTAGCAAAATTCATTTAACCCGAATAGAAGAGAGATCAGAGTCCCAGAGTATAGATGAGGAATAAAAGATTCTAATACCACCCAATGGTGATGTGGGCCCATGGGCCGCACAGCCAAGTTCGTAAAACAATTTCCATCGAGTAGACTCAACTTCGGCCAAGGAGTGTTGAAGGGGGATTCCTATAGGAAGTCGGCTCTGATACAAACTTGTGACGCCCCTGATTCAATTGTACTCTAATCATACACGCAAATGTGTACGATCAAGATCAGGGACTCACGGGAAGATATTACAACACAACTCTAGACACAAATTAAAATAATACAAGCTTTATATTACAAGCCATGGGCCTTGAGGGCTCGAATACATTAGCTTGAATAAAGATGAGTCAGCGGAAGCAACAATATCTGAGTACAGACATAAGTAAATAAGTTGCCATAAGATGGCTAGCACAAACTGGGATACATATTGAAAGAGGTGTAGGCCTCCTGCCTGGGATTCTACTAAACTACTCCTGGTCGTCGTCAGCGGCCTGCACGTAGTAGTAGGCACCTCCAGTGTAGTAGGAGCCATCGTCGACGGTGGCATCTGGCTCCTGGACTCCAATGTCTGGTCGCAACAATCGGGTATAGAAAGGGGAAAAGGGGGAGCAAAGCAACCGTGAGTACTCATCCAAAGTACTCGCAAGCAAGGAGCTACACTACATATGCATTGGTATCAATGAAAGGGGTAGTATATGTGGACTGAACTGCAGAATGCCAGAATAAGCGGGGGATAGCTATTCCTATCGAAGACTATGCTTCTGGCAGCCTCCATCGTGAAGCATTAGAAGAGAATAGATGGTAAGTTCACCTACCGGCGTTCTGGGCATGGGGGTCCCCAGACTTGCTTGTCTGCGGCCCATGGCGTGGCTCTGCGAGTGGGCCCGTATGGCCCACCTTCACCAGCAAGGACTCAAGACCCTCGCGACGGGCCAAGCCTCGCGAGGCGGACGACACAAGACCTCCTCAGGAGCGGCCTCACAAGGCTGGCTCGCGAGGGGCGGAGAGTTCAAGGCCAGGCAAACCTCGCGAGGTTCTAGTGACGTGAGCCATGACGACCAAGGCCAGGCGGGCGCCATCGCGTACAGTGTCCTTGTTTCCTCTTCGGTGCTAAGGAAGCAGGCGCAGGCGCGGAGTACCGAGGCGTCAAGCAAAGGTTTCCCTATCAGTGCAACAAGACCAAGACCAGAAGGACGGCAAGACGGAGGTCACCGTGGAGCCCAGGACGGCGTCACCACTAGAGCCTTTTGCAGGCGAAGACTGCTTTTGTAAGGATAGGTTATACTAGTTGTCCCCTTTCAAATTGGCCGTTGTTGGCTCCCTTCCCGCTCAATATTTGGGGAGAGGACCAGGGCCTCTATAAATAGGACTAGCCACCACCGTAGCTAGAGAGATCGATCAATCGATCGGACAAAGAGAGACTAGGACAACCACGAGTTCACCAAGCACCAGAACACCTCTCCTCAGGAGGCTGTTCTTCCCCTTGTCCTATTCATCCTCAGCCCACGAGGCAATCGACCACACCACACTAAAGTAGGGTATTACACCATAACGGTTGCCCGAACCAGTATAAATCTTGTGTCCTTTGTGTTGTGAGTTCGTCGAGTTAGCCCGTAAGATCTTAGTAAAGCTAGGACGTGGATCAGTAGGGGGAGATCTTCGCGCGCACCCCAGTGTTCGAACCTTGAGGGTTTTGCCAAAACCCGTGATCTGACATCAGCAAGTATCATCACATAGCGTAATCCTACCCAGCAATCCTCCCCTCGTCACCCTGTGAGAGAGTGATCACCGGGTTGTATCTGGCACTTGGAAGGCTGTATTTTATTAAGTATCTGGTTCTAGTTGTCATAAGGTCAAGGTACAACTCCGGGTCATCCTTTTACCGAGGGACACGGCTATTCGAATAGATAAACTTCCCTGCAGGGGTCACATTACCCAACACACTCGGTCCCCTTTGGCCGGACACATTTTCCTAGGTCATGTCCAGCCTCGGAAGATCAACACGTCGCAGCCCTACCTAGGCACAACAGAGAGGTCAGCACGCTAGTCTAAATCCTATGCGCGCAGGGGTCTGGGCCCATCGCCCATTGCACACCTGCATGTTGCGGCCGGTGAGCAGACCTAGCAACCTCCATTACAAATGAAGTTGCGTTACGCGGTCCAACCTAGCGCGCGCCGCTCAGTTGCTGACGTCACGAAGGCTTCGGCTGATACCACGACGTTGAGTGCCCATAACTGTTCCCGCGTAGTTGGTTAGTGCGCATAGGCCAGTGGCCAGACTCAGATCAAATACCAAGATCTCGTTAAGCATGTTATTTTGAAGTAACCGCGAACGCCGACCAGGGCCAGGCCCACCTCTGTCCTAGGGGGTCTCAACCTTCTCTGTTGCTCCGCCACAAAGATCCACCCAAAGGGCCGTCGGGACAAAGGTCCTTTCAGCACCCAATCTGTGAATCACTCGCGGGTAATCTACGAGCCGACCCGTCTTTGGTCATCACATGTATCATGTATATGTATATAAGTATATACCCGTGATCACTTTCCTAGTGATCACGACCCGATAGTATAGCACGGCAGTCGGACAAGAATGTAGGGCCACTGATGATAAACTAGCATCCTATACTAAGCATTCAGGATTGCAGGTAAGGTATCAACAATAGTAGCAACAATGACAGGCTATGCAACAGAATATGATTAACGGGAAGCAGTAACATGCTACACTACTCTAATGCAAGCAGTAGAGAGAAGAATAGGCGATATCTGGCGATCAAGGAGGGGCTTGCCTGGTTGCTCTGGCAAGTAGGGGTCATCAACAACGTAGTCGATCGGGGCACCAGTAGTGGTATCGGTCTTATAGTCTACCGGAGAGAAGAGGGGGAAGAAACAATGAGTACAATGCAAACACATGCATATCGATGCATGGCATGACAAGTAACGGTGCTAGGTGTGTCCTAACGCGGTAGGAGGTGATACCGACGAAGGGGGAAAACAACCGGGAAAGTATCCCCGGTGTTTCGCGTTTTCAGGCAGATGAATCGGAGGGGGAAAGTTACGTGTTCGCTATGCTAGGGATGTCTGGTAGACAAACAGGTTGCGTATTCGAATTCGTCACGTCGTTCTGAGAAACTTTCATGTAGAAAACATTTTCATCCGAGTTACGGTTTAATTTATATTAATTTTCAAAGTTTAAATGATTTTCCAATTTCCTGGATTTATAGTTATAAAAAATTAAATAACAAAAGGCTAAGTACACCCGGAAGTGTACCCAGCCAGCATGTGGCAGGTGGGGCCAATTGACTTGGTCAAGTGCCTAGACAGCTTTGACTGGTCAAGTGAACAGTAATAGTGGGCCCAACATGTCATTGGCTTAGCTATTTTTTTATTTAAACTCACATTTTAATTACCAGCAAGGGCCACATGTCAGTAGCACATCAGACTAACTAACTAATTAAATTAACCTAATATAGACTAAAATGGGGCCGGCCCCACACACATACACACTCACACACAACACACACAGCGCGCCTGCCCGTGGCCACGGATGTGCCTGCGCAAAGGAGGCGCCGACGGCTAGGACGGGGAAGGCGCCAGCTGCGTCGCGGGGCAGGCGGGCGTGCGGGGGCATGGGCGTCGGTTGGGCTGGTTCCAGGCGCCGCCCGGGGCGAACCCGGCTGCGGGTAGCGGGTGCGGCGAGCCGGCCGGCCGAAGCTGCGCCCAGCAGCGGGCGGCGGAAGAGGGGGGCATGCGGGCGCTGGAGTGGCCGGGGCGGAGGGGCGAGGCCATGGATGAGCAGGGGTGCAGCGTGGGGCTTCGGCAGGCTGCAGCGGCGACGCGGAGGCCAGAGCAGCAGGAGGGCGTGGCGGCGCAAGGCAGTGCAGCGTCGAGTTCAGTCGGCGCGGCAGCAGCACAACAACTGGCAGGGCGCGTGGGCGGCTGCGGAGGTGAGCCACGCCCGGCCGGACGCGGCCTGGATAGCAGTGGTGCGGAAGCGTGGTCACAGTGGGGAGATGCGGGCGTTTGGCTATGGCGGTTACGACGATGGAGCGAGCGACAAACAGGGGGAACGAGGAGAGGAGCTCACCGCAGTTCCAGGGACAAGCTCAAGGAGGTCGGGGGCGGACCGTAGGGGTGGTGCGATGGCGAGAGGGCGCGATGCCGAGATTGAGGAAGCTGGCGATGGCGACGTTGCAGAGGCGATTCCGACCGGTCCTTCGATGTAGGTGAAGAAGGCGTGGTCGGCGCAGTTCCTAGGAACGAGACGGCGATGAGGGATGGCCAGTGGTCACGATGGCGAGGCGGCGCTCGGGTGCAAGGCAGAGAGGGAAGGGGTAAGAGGAAAAGGGATATGAGGGGGACGCTGCCAGGAGAGGGGAGACTGTGGGGGGCTAGGTTTTGCACGGGATCGCGGGGCGCCTTATCCACCTAGGGAGACGGCGGGATGGCCGGCGCGTGGCTATCTGAGCGATGGACATGGCGCACTCGTCCACGAGGCCTCTGCTAAACAGAGAAAGAAGAGAGGTGCTCGTGGGCTGGGCCTCACTGTAGACTAAGGCCCAGTCCACCAGTTTTCCTTTTTCTTTTACATCTCTATTTGTTTTTCTAATCTCATTTTATTTTTATAAAATACAAAAGTTGTATCTAAAATAGTATTAATAATTATGCCACTATCACATTTAACTTGGCTCCTAAAATAAAATAGTTTGTAATTGTTTATTATTTTAAAAGCATTTAAATAATTGTTTTGTCACTGTTTTATTCATTTTAGAGTATTTAAACATTTTTATAGAAGTGTGGTTTCTCCACCAAAATTCCCTATGCATTATTTGGCACAACTCGAACATTTTAGTTTTAAAGTTTGAAAACTTTTGATGTTTGCCTTTAATTAAATTTTTAATTTGTTTCGGTTTTGAACTAACGAGAGTTTATCAACAGTAACTGGGGTGACGTGGCATCATTAGTGAAGGTTCATTGTAGCTTAATTATCCAGGCATCACAAAGGCAGAAGCAGGGGAAATGTGGCTTTTGGTAAGGGGAAGGGGCAGGGAGGTAGATATTTCCGCGGAAGCTAAAAATTTGGAATTGCTTCAGCGAAAAAACTGGCGCGCAAAGTGTCATCAGACACGGTCCCCTATTCAGAGCGGGTTGTGGTCTGTAGCCGTCGCACCTTCTCGCGTAAGCCGTATGCATACTATAATCCAACAGTGCTCCAAGAAATTTTGTGCTGCATCTCACACGGTTGGTGATAATAAACTGTGTGGGATCTACTTGATTTTTTGTCTTGATTTGAATTACATAATGGGGTCATAGCGGCAATGGACGGTGTTTGAATTGCTAGACCATTTATCTGCAGTGAATATGTAACTATATGTGTGTTGTAAAAAATTGGAATTATTCAGGGTTTGTTTGGAAATTTTATATATTAAATTGGTTTTCTAGCCATTTTAGGTGCACAATTCAAAATTAAAGCGCATGCACATGCTCCGGTGCACCAACATGGGTTGTAAAATCATATATGTGTCCATGGGTTTATGCTTATGTCCCGTGCAAGAAATGGGGATGAATTTCGAACACCACGGCAACGTGGCTCTCCGGCAAATTTTGAGGTACTTGCTTTTGTAATTCTAGTAAATCCAAAACCCGTCTGAAATTCATGAACCTTGGCATGCTATCATGGAATGGCATCAACATGCTGTGGTAAAAAATATTGTCCCATTTAGGGCAGGTTGTGGTATAAGCTTCTCACAAACCAGAGCTTCTCACAAGAAAGCCTCATGGTTCCGTTAGGGAAACGTGTCACCTTTGTGGACAAAACGATATTCGTCGCCTCTTCTTCCTTTCAATTTTTTTCCTGGTGTCAACATTGAACAACAGGAGTGTCATGTTAAATTTTGGATTTTTTGGGGATCATTTGGAAATTTTCATACATTTAATTGAGTTTTCTAGGCATTTACGTGCATAATTCAAAATTGAACTACATGCACATGCTCCGTTCATAAAAACGCTTGCAAAATCAAATGTTTGTCCTTGGTTGCAAGATTAGGTCACATGCAAGAAATGAGAACGACTGACAAACACCTTCACATTGTTGCTCGGTCGCTAACTTGAGATACATGGTTTTAAAATTCTAGTAAATTGAAAAATCGTCTGAAATTCATGAAACTTGACATGATATGATGGAACGGCAGTGACATGCCATGGTAAAAAATATCGTCCCATTTGGAGCAGGTGTGGGTATAAGCTTCTCGCAAATCAGAGCTTCTCTCACAACAAGCTTGATGGTTTCGGTAGGTTACGTGCCACCTTAGGGGACGAAACAATATATGTTGCCTCTTCTTACTTTCAAAATGTTTCTCGTGTCAACATAGAACAACATGAGTGTTGTGTCAATTTTTGGGATTTTTCGGAGTTCACTTGGACATTTTTATGCACTAACTGAGTTTTCTATGCATTCATGTGCATAGTTCAAATTTGAACTACACGCACATGCTCTAATGCATATAAATTAGTTGAAAATTCAGGTTTGTGCCCATGGTTCATGCTTAGGTCCCATGCAAAAAATGGGAATGAATGTCAAACACCCTGTCACCGTCACTCGGCCGCAAACATTGAGATACCTACTTTTGAAATTCTAGTAAATCCAAAGCTCGTCTAAAATTCATGAAACATGGCATGCTGTCATGGAGCGGCATCAACATGCCGTGGTAAACTTTTTATCCCATTCGGGGCAGGTTTGGGGATATGCTTCTCACAAACCAGAGCTTCTCACAACAAGCCTGATGGTTTCGGTAGGGTACGTCCCACCTTGGGGGACGAAACGATATATGTTGCCTCTTATTGCTTTCAAAATGTTTCTCGTGTCAACATAGAACAACACGAGTGTTGTGTCAATTTTTGGGATTTTTCGGGGTTTTCTTGGACACTTTTATGCATTGACTGAGTTTTCGATGCATTCATGTGCATAATTCAAATGTGAACTACAGGCACATGCTCTAATTCATATAAATTAGTTGAAAATTCAAATTTGTGCCCTTTGTTGCATGCTTAGGTCCCATGCAAGAAATGGGAATGAATGTCAAACACCCTGCCACCATCACCCGGCCGCAAACATTGAGATACCTGGTTTTTAAATTCTAGTAAATCCAAAGCTTGTCTGAAATTCATGAAACTTGGCATGCTATCATGGAGCGACATCACCATGTTGTGGTAATTTTTTTGGTCCCATTTGGGGCAGGTTTGGGGATATGCTTCCCACAAACTAGAGCTTCTCACAACATGCCTGATGGTTTCAGTAGGGAACGTCCCACCTTTGCGGATGAAACGATATACATCGCCTCTTATTGCTTTCAAAAAATTTCTCGTGTCAACATAGAACAACAGGAGCGCTGTGTCAATTTTTGGGATTTTTCGGGGTTCGTTTGGACATTTTATGCATTAATTGAGTTTTCAATGCATTTATGTGCATAATTCAACTTTGAACTACATGCACATGCTCTAATGCATATAAATTGGTTGAAAATTCAAATATGTGTCCTTGGTTGCATTCTTGGGTCCCATGAAAGAAATGGCAATGAATGTCAAACAACCTGCCACGGCCACTCGGCCACAAACATTTAGATACCTGGTTTTTAAATTCTAGTAAATCCAAAACTTGTCTGAAATTCATGAAACTTGCTATGCTGTCATGGAGCGGCATCAACATGCCGTGGTAAAAATTTTGTCCCATTTGGGGCAGGTTTGGGTATAAGTTTCTCACAAACCAGAGCTTCTCACAACAAGACTGATGGTTTCGGTAGGGAACGTCCCACCTTTGGGGACGAAACGATATCCACTACCTCTTATTGCTTTCAAAAAATTTCTAGTGTCAACATAGAACAACAGGAGTGTTGTGTTAAAATTTGGAATTTTTTGGGGTTTGTTTGGACATTTTTATACATTAACTGGGTTTTCTAGGCATTTTATGTGCAAAATTCATATTTGAACTACATGCACATGGTCCAGTGCATATAAATTGGTTGGAAAATAAAATTTGCGTCCTTGGGTGCATGCTTAGGTCCCATGCAAGAAATGGGAATGAATTTCAAACACCAGGGCACCGTTGATTCCCAGCAAAACGTTGAGATACTTTGTTTTTAAATTCTAGTAAATCCAAAACTCGTCTAAAATTCATGAAAATTGGCATGCTATCATGGAATGGCACCCGACATGTTGTTGTATTTTCATGTCCATTTTGAGAGAAGGCGCACTCGAATAACAGCCTACAAAGGCATTTTGAAAAAATAGCTCCCACTTTAATATCTCAAGCGTTTGTATAATTCAAATCGTGTGCGTTCTTTTAACCATTCATGTGACGCCACATGTCTTCATTTTAATGGCTATAGGAGGTGCCATGGGGACAGTTGCCTGACTGAACGGGAGGCGTGCGAGCGGAGTCCGTTGTGCAGGCTGACCGAGAGGCGTGCAAGCGGTCCTCCAATGTGCAGGCTCACCGGGAAGCATGCGAGTTATCCGCTGCGCAGGCTCACTGGGAAGCGAGCCCTTTTGTGACGCCCCCGATTTGACCGTACACTAATCATGCACGCAAATGTGTACGATCAAGATCAAGGACTCACGGGAAGATATCACAACACAACTCTACAAATAAAATAAGTCATACAAGCATCATATTATTACAAGCCAGGGCCTCGAGGGCTCGAATACAAGAGCTCGATCATGGACGAGTCAGCGGAAGCAACAATATCTGAGTACAGACATAAGTTAAACAAGTTTGCCAAGAAGGCTAGCACAAACTGGGATACAGATCGAAAGAGGCGCAGGCCTCCTGCCTGGGATCCTCCTAACTACTCCTGGTCGTCGTCAGCGGGCAGCACGTAGTAGTAGGCACCTCCGGTGTAGTAGGAGTCATCGTCGAAGGTGGCGTCTGGCTCCTGGGCTCCAACATCTGGTTGCGACAACCAGGTAGAAGGGATAGGGGAAAAGAGGGAGAAAGCAACCGTGAGTACTCTCATCCAAAGTACTCGCAAGCAAGGAGCTACACTACATATGTATGCATTGGTATCAACTAGAATAAGGCTATCATATGTGGACTGAACTGCAGAATGCCGGAATAAGAGGGGGATAGCTAGTCCTTTCGAAGACTACGCTTCTGGCAGCCTCCGTCTTGCAGCATGTAGAAGAGAGTAGACTAAAGTCCTCCAAGTATCATCACGTAGCATAATCCTAACCGATAATCCTCCCCTCGTCACCCTGTGAGAGAGCGATCACCGGTTGTATCTGGCACTTGGAAGGGTGTGTTTTATTAAGTATCCGGTTCTAGTTGTCATAAGGTCAGGGTACAACTCCAAGTCGTCCTGTTACCGAAGATCACGGCTATTCGAATAGATTAACTTCCCTGCAGGGGTGCACCACAATACCCAACACGCTCGATCCCATTTGGCCGGACACACTTTTCTGGGTCATGCCCGGCCGCGGAAGATCAACACGTCGCAGCCCCACCTAGGCACAACAGAGAGGCCAGCACGCCGGTCTAAACCTAAGCGCACAGGGGTCTGGGCCCATCGCCCATAGCACACCTGCACGTTGCGTACGCAGCCGGAGAGCAGACCTAGCAACCTCCATTACAAAGGAAGTCACGTTACGCGGTCCAACCCGGCCCGCGCCGCTCAGTCGCTGGCGTCACGAAGTGCTTCGGCTGATACCACGACGTCGAGTGCCCATAACTGTCCCCGCGTAAATGGTTAGTGCGTATAGGCCAGTAGCCAGACTCAGATCAAATACCAAGATCTCGTTACACGTGTTAAGTATCCGCGAACATCGACCAGGGCCGGGCCAACCTCTCTCCTAGGTGGTCTCAACCTGCCCTGTCGCTCCGCCTCAAAGTAACCGTCGGGGGCCGTCGGGAACCCAGGCCCACCTCTACCTGGATGGAGCCACCTGCCCCTTCAGCCCCCATCTCCGAACAGTATCACAGGTAATGTAACTGTGTAAAGTATATCGTATATGCCCATGATCACCTCCCGAAGTGATCACGGCCCAGTAGTATAGCATGGCAGACGGACAAGAGTGTAGGGCCACTGATGGAACACTAGCATCCTATACTAAGCAGTAGGATAGCAGGTAATGGTAACAACAGTAGTAGCAAGGACAGGCTATGCATCAGGATAGGAATAACGGAAAGCAGTAACATGCTACACTACTCTAATGCAAGCAGTATAGAGAAAAGAGTAGGCGATATCTGGTGATCAAAGGGGGGGCTTGCCTGGTTGCTCTGGCAAGAGAGAGTGGTCGTCAACACCGTAGTCGTACTGGGTAGCAGTGACGTCGGTCTCGGTGTCTAGCGAGAGAAGAGGGGGAAGAAACAATAAATATAATGCAAACAAATGCATGACAATGCATGACATGACAAAGCGTGATGCTAGGTGTGCCCTAACGCGGTACAAGGTGGTACCGGTGAAGGGGGGAAACATCCGGGAAATTATCCCCGGTGTTTCGCGTTTTCGGACAGATGAATCGGAGGGGGAAAGTTGCGTGTTCGCTATGCTAGGGATGCGTGGCGGACAAACGGGACACGTGTCCGGGTTCGTCTCGTCGTTCTGAGCAACTTTCATGTACAAAGTTTTTTCATCTGAGCTACGGTTTATTTTATATTAATTTTAAAAGATTAAAATCATTTTTAGCATTTATTTAATTATTTTAATCCAACATTATCCAGAACAGTGCACGCTGACGCCAGCATGACGTCAGCATGATGTCAGCAGTCAACAGAGGCGTTGACTGGTCAACTGATGTGTGGGTCCCGTTCGTCATTGTCTTAGATTAACTAAAAGAGATTAATTAGTTTAATTAGTAATTAGGTTAATCTAATCAGGATTAGTTAAGTTAATTAATTTAATTAACCAATTAATTAATTAATATTTTTATTATTTTCTTTTAATCTTTCTTTTTTTATTAAAACGTTCTCTGGGCGGGGCCCATGTGTCATAGGGCCATGGGGCCTAACGGGTACACGAGCGCTAATGGTTTCGGGCGTGGGGGCACCCGACAGGGGCCAACCCGGGCGCTGGCCTCGGGTGAGACCAGCGGCGCGGCGGGGCCAGTCCGGTCGCCGGCGGGGAAGCCGCAGCAACGCCGGCGAGGCGGGGCAGCGCCCGCGGGGCGTATTCGGGGGGAAGGGGAGGCGCAAGCGCGCACAGGGGACGCGCGATGGCACGCCGGGCGAGGTGAGGCCACGGCGGCGCCAGCGGAGCCGGGGGAAGAAGGCTATGGCGTGGGCGCGTGCGCGCTAGGAAGAGAGGAGGAGGGGGAAGCTCACAGGGCGGCGTATGGTTCATGGCAGTGGGCTCAAAGGAGGTCGAGGACGACGTGCGGCGTGGCGGCGTGCAGTCGAAGACGACGGGGCAGTGGCGAGGACGGAGGAGCGCGGCGTTCGCGAGGTGGTGGCTCCGGCGAGGGGGCTCCTGCGGCGGGGGCCCGGGCAGCGGGGTCGCGGCGAGGCGGCACCGGGCGGCGTCGACGGTCCGGGCGACGTGCGAGGGAGAAGGAGGGGCGAGGCAGTCCAGCACGCGGCGAGGTGGGGCGTCAGGGTGGCACCGGGGACGGGCTCCGGCGCCAGGGCGCGAGGCGGCGCGGTCGAGGCGCCATCTCCCCCGATCCAGATCGGGGAGGGGCGAGGGAGACGCGAGGGGGTGGGACGAGTGGGGGAGAGTGGGGATCGGGTGGGGGTTAGGGTTCGGGGAGGTGGCCTTGTAGGCCAGAGAGGAGGGTCGGCTGGGCCGGCCGGTTGGCTAGCTGGGCCGGTTGGCCCAGGGTGGGGGGAGGGGATGTGTATTTTCTTTTTCTTTTGTTTATTTTTTGTTCTTTATTTTAGTTTCTCTTAATTATACTTCTTACTTAATGTTAAAATGAACCCTAAAATAGTAATACCACGAAACCCACTGCCCCAAAAGGTTTTACCCCAAAACAATTTTGTTTAGAATTTTAGTAATTATGAAAGCCTTTAAATATCGGTTTTTGCAACTGTTTTAATCACTTTAGAGTATTTAACAATTTTATATAAGTGTGGTTTCTCCACCAATGTTACCTATGCATTATTCGTCACCTCTAGAACATTTTAATTTTTAATGTTTGAAAACATTACCGTTTGACTTAATTTTGAATTTTGAATTCGAACGGGATTGAATCATAGCGAGGTTTACAACCGTAAGAGTGGTGACGTGGCATCATTAGCAGAGGTTACTGTAGCTTGATTATCCGAGCGTCACAATTCTCCTTCACTACAAGAAATCTCGTCCCGAGATTTAAGAGGGGAAAAGGTTTGGTTACGAAATTCTAATGAATCTTCTCGGTCTTGGTTGCCCTTCTCAAAGTGGTCGATCCATAGTGCTGATGTCTTCATTACTCTTCTTCAGGTCATCGGGATGAAGTTGTCGTCCTTCTTTTAGGATCTTCACCGTAATTACGAAAGGGTAAGAAGGGAAAACTCGATATGGATGGATCCTAACAAGATCGAGCATCAGGCGGTTAACTCGGGGAAGAAGCATAAGTATCTCTTGATTTGAAACTTAAGAAGATATCGAGAGCAAAGTAAGAAGGTACCATGAGAAGCTTCAACGGATAGGCAATCGTTCGATGCCTAATCAGAAGGTGAAAGGGTTTCAGGGCATCGAGAATAGGTATTGCGCCTCATACCAGAATAGATCACTAGACAAGTGGTCCGTGAATTACATACGAAGTCAAGCACGAGGAACAACCTTGGGAACAGGTGGTGTACAGGAGAGTCAGGTTTCGATCCTCTGGAACTGTGGGTTATGGGCCCGCCATGTGGGATAAAAGTAGGAGTGCTGACATCTTGCATGGTCATGATAGCAAGGCATGTCAGAGGGTAGCCAGCCAGTTATGTCGGCAACGATGTCGGTACCAAGGGCGAGGGACGAAGAGAACCATTTTCCTGCTCGTTGAACGAGGCGGACCAATAGGCAAAGTTCTCGTCCATCGGTAGTTACCAGAATGTCAACAACAATAGTAACATGGTCTTACTGACAGAGTTGTACACTAAGGTGCTTATAAAAACAGTGACGTATTACTGCTTAGATCATATAAACCTCAAGAAGGTTAAACAGAACAATGGAAAGGAAAATGTGATTATCAGATTAAACAGATCAATGGGAATGCAAATTTGTTTAATCACATATTTCAGGGGTATATCCTTCCCAAGAACAAGCAGAGTATGATATCCAAGACCGGATAGAAGGTAGAAAACCACTTAAGTAAGGGGGAGGAAGCTCATGATATTACCCATACAACGGTATTTGGATTATTGAGCAGGAAACATTTAGCATTAGCTTTAATGTTCTTGTTGAAAATCGGAATACCATAGACATGCTTAGAGATAGCATTGACATGGTCAACGGGTGAAGATCAGACTCTGGAGACACAAAGGATCCATCAGGAATAACTTGAAGAATAGGTCTTACAATTTCCTCATGGAATAAGGGATAACCTTGCTGAAAAGGAATCTATAACAACAAGTCCTCCGGCCAAGTGTGATAGGCATGACCCCACCTTACCAATATATCAGGACTAATGTAATAACTCTTGGAAATATGTTCCAACCATCATATCTGACCGAGATTCAGATCTGATTGGTGCCAGGATGCCTCAGACTCAGGATGCCTGAGAAGAAAAGGTGCAACACAATTGACGAGGCGACAATGTAAGATTCTCGGGATATGTACTATGGAAGCGAGTTCCAAAACAAGAGTTCATCATTAAAACCAAGGGGAGAATGAAGAGGTGGCTGATGAACTCAACGACGATTCATTGATATTTTCAAAAGATGGATTTCCACACTTATGTGCACAAGGAGTCAACATTTGTCGGACCAAATGATATAAGGATGTATGCTTGAGGAAAACATACACAATTAAGCATTGGTTGAAAAGTGCACCCAAAAATATGGTCTTAGGTAGCATGATCAATGTTAGAAAGGTGATTCAACAACCAATAGTCTAAGAATGAAATATCGACCATTAACTTAAAAGCAATAGGGTGCTACAGACACGAACAAGTTGGTGTTGAACGGAAGGCAATAAAGTGGTCGATGATAACACAAATCATCGAGGACAAGGAGGGTACTTCTCATCATGAATTCAATTTATATATTGGAAGGGGTCAAAATGTTGATGATGATCACGACAAATCTTGTCGAGAGGCTCCATGAGGATGCAATCGCTCGGCAATGACATCAAGCCAAGGGAATGGTTAAGCAAAAGGTTATTATAACCATAGATAAGATGCCATCTCAGAATTCAGAGTTGTCTCTCAAGACAAACAATATGATGAAGGTTTGATGTAAGCTTAGAGCACTATCGGGATTGTGTCCCGAGGATGAAGGACATAGGTAGAATGGTCAAGCAGTCAGCCTGACGATGATGATGTAGTCAATCAGCTGGGAATGACACTATCGAGTACAAACTCGTAAGAATTGAAGAATACTAAGAGTTGTTGAATCGCAGTGCAGACTCGATTCAGTTATCGATGTCTTTGAGTGTTAAATAACTCAGAGCCCACGAAAAATTGCAATCAATGAGAATGTAGCACTAGATGAAGAACTCGTAAGAAGTTATGCAGTTCCATGATAATCTTGAGATACTAGGGGGGTAATACTCGACGACAAATCAAAGTAGAGGTTGGACTGGGGTATTATTCCACAGAAGACAAGTGCTCAAACTTGCTCAAGAAATGGTATTTAAAGGAGAACATGGTCGGAACCATGATTGAAAAAGGCCAGATCCCAGATATAAGATGAACTTATACCAAAGGAATAATTAATTTAACAGAAGCTTTAATGATAAGATCTACATCGTGTCCATGGGCATGAACACAGGGTTCAAGGTCGACTCCCACTTGTTCAACGCATAACCTTTCATTCACCTCTCGTATTTCAAAAATGACATTACTTGTTGAAAGTTTTTACCTGGTGCAATACCAGATAAGTATGACCCGTGAAATCTTTTGGGTTCACACAGTTTTAGAGCAGGTATAGGTTCAACCCATAGGGGCATCTTAGGAACATATACCACAAGCTTCAATCGTAAATACCACCAGCTCGGAAACAAAGCATGGTTGAGGAAACAGAGGATACAATTTACTAAAGGCATTATGTATCCAAGGAAAAGGCTCACAGGCTTATTGAATATGAAGGACGTTGTTGTATAAAATCCGGCAAAGGGTCTGGTGGTCCGCAAGGGATCCGACGTGAGCATCGATACTCAACCAGAGGAAGAAAGAAGGCAAGGAGATCAGATTATAGAAACAACTGACTAACTCAAAGCTCAACGACAAATGAATTATGAATTCCAAGACAAGGGATCAGAAGCAAGGGCTCTGATTAAGGATGGGTAAGCCAAGTAGGCTTAGGGGAATAATCGATGGCAATTAGATTGGTCGAGATCCAGCTCCTGTTCTAAAATGCCGTTTGAGCCGGGAAGATAATTTAAAAGGATATCCTGATGATCACGTGCATACGCACATATTGAATCATTAGGGTCAAAATGGCAAAGTCAAGGGATGTCAACGAAGACTACTAGACATATGGAATTAACCATAATGTAAGCAGACAAGTATTCACAGAGCATTAAGCTACTAAGGATTTTCGGAAGATCGAATAGTATTTCGAAGACCTTCATGAAACACTTGAACAACTAGGGATGAAAAGATACTCGGCAAATGCGAGGAATTATCCATAGGGGTATTCAGATGACAAAGAATAGCAAGGCAGTAAGCTCAAAGGATTATCGAAACAATGACGAGTATTTCGGGGTATCTTGTAATAACAAGACCAACTAGGGATGTATGTAAGCATAACAACTGCAAGTATTTATCCATAAGGGTTGACGGTGGAAGGGGAATTGCAAACGCGATGAACACAAGTTCTCGGGTTAACAGCGGAGAGTATCTTCAGAGTCTTCACGTACAGCAGACGATCATCAGTAATAAGGGGCTCTCCGGGTGAAAGTGATAACGAGATCCTAATGTTAGATTTAGCAAAATTCATTTAACCTGAATAGAAGAGAGTTCAGAGTCCCAGAGTAAGGATCGAGGAGTAAAAGATCCTAATACCACCCGGATGGCAACGTGGGCCCGAAAGGCACACAGCCAAGTTAGTAAAAGTTTTGCAATGCCTAGACTCGACTTCGGCCAAGGAGTTGGAAAGGGGGATTCCTACAGGAAGTCGGCTCTGATACCAACTTGTGACGCCCCCGATTTGACCGTACACTAATCATGCACGCAAATATGTACGATCAAGATCAAGGACTCACGGGAAGATATCACAACACAACTCTACAAATAAAATAAGTCATACAAGCATCATATTACAAGCCATGGGCCTCGAGGGCTCGAATACAAGAGCTCGATCATAGACGAGTCAGCGGAAGCAACAATATATGAGTACAGACATAAGTTAAACAAGTTGCCATAAGATGGCTAGCACAAATGGGGATACAGATCGAACGAGGCGCAGGCCTCCTGCCTGGGATCCTCCTAACTACTCCTGGTCATCGTCAGCGGGCAGCACGTAGTAGTAGGCACCTCCGGTGTAGTAGGAGTCGTCGTCGAAGGTGGCGTCTGGCTCCTGGGCTCCAACATCTGGTTGCGACAACCAGGTAGAAGGGATAGGGGGAAAAGAGGGAGAAAGCAACCGTGAGTACTCATCCAAAGTACTCGCAAGCAAGGAGCTACACTACATATGTATGCATTGGTATCAACTGGAATAAGGCTATCATATGTGGACTGAACTGCAGAATGCCGGAATAAGAGGGGGATAGCTAGTCCTTTCGAAGACTACGCTTCTGGCAGCCTCTGTCTTGCAGCATGTAGAAGAGAGTAGACTAAAGTCCTCCAAGTATCATCACGTAGCATAATCCTAACCGATAATCCTCCCCTCGTCGCCCTGTGAGAGAGCGATCACCGGGCCCTGTGAGAGAGCGATCACCGGTTGTATCTGGCACTTGGAAGGGTGTGTTTTATTAAGTATCCGGTTCTAGTTGTCATAAGGTCAAGGTACAACTCCAAGTCGTCCTGTTACCGAAGATCACGGCTATTCGAATAGATTAACTTCCCTGCAGGGGTGCACCACATAACCCAACACGCTCGATCCCATTTGGCCGGACACACTTTTCTGGGTCATGCCCGGCCTCGGAAGATCAACACGTCGCAGCCCCACCTAGACCAACAGAGAGGTCAGCACGCCGGTCTAAACCTAAGCGCCCAGGGGTCTGGGCCCATCGCCCTTAGCACACCTGCACGTTACGTGGGCGGCCGGAAGCAGACCTAGCCTAGTAGGCGTTCCAGTCCAATCCAGCGTGCGCCGCTCCGTTGCTGACGTCACGAAGGCTTCGGCTGATACCACGACATCGAGTGCCCATAACTGTCCCCGCGTAGATGGTTAGTGCGTATAGGCATGGTTAGTGCGTATAGGCCAGTAGCCAGACTCAGATCAAATACCAAGATCTCGTTACACGTGTTAAGTATCCGCGAACATCGACCAGGGCCGGGATCACCTCTCTCCTAGGTGGTCTCAACCTGCCCTATCGCTCCGCCTCAAAGTAACCGTCGGGGGCCGTCGGGAACCCAGGCCCACCTCTACCTGGATGGAGCCACCTGCCCCTTCAGCCCCCATCTCCGAACAGTATCACAGGTAATGTAACTGTGTAAAGTATATCGTATATGCCCGTGATCACCTCCCGAAGTGATCACGGCCCAGTAGTATAGCATGGCAGACGGACAAGAGTGTAGGGCCACTGATGGAACACTAGCATCCTATACTAAGCAGTAGGATAGCAGGTAATGGTAACAACAGTAGTAGCAAGGACAGGCTATGCATCAGGATAGGAATAACGGAAAGCAGTAACATGCTACACTACTCTAATGCAAGCAGTATAGAGAAAAGAGTAGGCGATATCTGGTGATCAAAGGGGGGGCTTGCCTGGTTGCTCTGGCAAGAGAGAGTGGTCGTCAACACCGTAGTCGTACTGGGTAGCAGCGACGTCGGTCTCGGTGTCTAGCGAGAGAAGAGGGGGAAGAAACAATAAATATAATGCAAACAAATGCATGACGATGCATGACATGACAAAGCATGATGCTAGGTGTGCCCTAACGCGGTACAAGGTGGTACCGGTGATGGGGGGAAACATCCGGGAAATTATCCCCGGTGTTTCGCGTTTTCGGACAGATGAACCGGAGGGGGAAAGTTGCGTGTTCGCTATGCTAGGGATGCGTGGCGGACGAATGGGCCACGTATCCGGGTTCGTCTCGTCGTTCTGAGCAACTTTCATGTACAAAGTTTTTTCATGTGAGCTACGGTTTATTTTATATTAATTTTAAAAGATTAAAATCATTTTTAGCATTTATTTAATTATTTTAATCCAACATTATCCAGAACAGTGCACGCTGACGTCATCAGTCAACAGAGGCATTGACTGGTCAACTGATGTGTGGGTCCCGTTCGTCATTGTCTGAGATTAACTAAAACAGATTAATTAGTTTAATTAGCAATTAGGTTAATCTAATCAGGATTAGTTAAGTTAATTAATTTAATTAACCAATTAATTAATATTTTTATTATTTTCTTTTAATCTTTTTTTTTATTAAAACGTTCTCTGGGCGGGGCCCATGTGTCACAGGGCCATGGGGCCTAACGGGTACACGAGCGCTAATGGTTTCGGGCGCGGGGGCGCCCGACAGGGGCCAACCCGGGCGCTGGCCTCGGGTGAGACCAGCGGCGCGGCGGGGCCAGTCCGGTCGCCGGCGGGGAAGCCGCAGCAACGCCGGCGAGGCGGGGCAGCGCCCGCGGGGCGTATTCGGGGGGAAGGGGAGGCGCAAGCGCGCACAGGGGACGCGCGATGGCACGCCGGGCGAGGTGAGGCCACGACGGCGCCAGCGGAGCCGGTGGAAGAAGGCTATGGCCTGGGCACGTGCACGCTAGGAAGAGAGGAGGAGGGGGAAGCTCACAGGGCGGCATATGGTTCATGGCAGTGGGCTCGACGGAGGTCGAGGACGACGTGCGGCGTGGCGGCGTGCAGTCGAAGACGACGGGGCAGTGGCGAGGACGGAGGAGCGCGGCGTCCGCGAGGTGGTGGCTCCGGCGAGGGGGCTCCTGCGGCGGGGGCCCGGGCGGCGGGGTCGCGGCGAGGCGGCACCGGGCGGCGTCGACGGTCCGGGCGACGTGCGAGGGAGAAGGAGGGGCGAGGCAGTCCAGCGCGCGGCGAGGTGGGGCGTCGGGGTGGCACCGGGGACGGGCTCCGGCGCCAGGGCGCGAGGCGGCGCGGTCGAGGCGCCATCTCCCCTGATCCAGATCGGGGAGGGGCGAGGGAGACGCGAGGGGGTGGGACGAGTGGGGGAGAGTGGGGATCGGGTGGGGGTTAGGGTTCGGGGAGGTGGCCTTGTAGGCCAGAGAGGAGGGTCGGCTGGGCCGGCCGGTTGGCTAGCTGGGCCGGTTGGCCCAGGGTGGGGGGAGGGGATGTGTATTTTCTTTTTCTTTTGTTTATTTTTTTGTTCTTTATTTTAGTTTCTCTTAATTATAATTCTTACTTAATATTAAAATGAACCCTAAAATAGTAATACCACGAAACCCACTGCCCCAAAAGGTTTTACCCCAAAACAATTTTGTTTAGAATTTTAGTAATTATGAAAGCCTTTAAATATCGGTTTTTGCAACTATTTTAATCACTTTAGAGTATTTAACAATTTTATATAAGTGTGGTTTCTCCACCAATGTTACCTATGCATTATTCGTCACCTCTAGAACATTTTAATTTTTAATGTTTGAAAACATTACCGTTTGACTTGATTTTTAATTTTGAATTCGAACGGGATTGAATCATAGCGAGGTTTACAACCGTAAGAGTGGTGACGTGGCATCATTAGCAGAGGTTACTGTAGCTTGATTATCCGGGCGTCACACCTTTGACTTCCATGTTCGCCCGCCTTCCTCTCCATTAATGGTGCCCGAGCCGCTGTTTAATACAGGCGGCCTTACTATTCGCCTCCCATTCCCCTCCCTCCCACAGACCTCCACCAACGCCATGGCGCAGAATGATCATCCGCCACTAGTCTTCAAGTTTGGTGAAGTCGACTCCGAGCTAGAGGAGATAGAAAATAAGGAGGAATGGGGCGTCATGGACATGGCCCTGAACGAGCTGGCCGCGGCGGTTGCTGCCCCCGCTCTCGTCCAAGCTCCCATCCCCGCGCCCGCGCCAGCCACCATCACCGTAGCATTGACGGGCTGGTCACCGAGCACTATCGCAGAGCTGGAAGCCGCGGGCGTGAGCGAGGTCTCCACGGACCCGCGCGAGCTCATGTACATGCCAGCGCCCGTGCCCGTGCCCATGCACGCCCCTCCACCCATCGTGGCGTTGGCCCCCGTGCGTTTGGCTGCACCTGTCGCGCCCGTGCCCCTCCACCCATCGCGGCGCCGGTCCCCGTGCGTTTGGCTGCACCCGTCACGCCCGTGCCCGTGTGTGCGTCGTCGACCGCTACCTCTCAGCGGTGCCAGTTGTGGTCCTCCCACGCCCGCCCATCGATATCGCGACGACATGATGTTTGATTTACAAGTGAAGAACATTTTGTGCTGCCTTGAAGACTTCAACAACGGCGTCCTAAAGGACGACAACGACGGCGTGACACGCCGCCTCCGCCGCTACCGGAAATATTTTTTGGGGGGTTTAATACTGTATTTCGAATTCTCGATCATATGAATATAAATTCGCAGTGTGACTGAATGAAAGATATGGCTTGAACAAACTCACAATTTTCCCTCTTAATGTACAGACTTGTCAAACGATTTTCATTTGAAAATAACGTCAATGGTTTTTAAACATAAAACACTCATCGTAAACTTTTTAGTTAGAACACCCATATGCAAATCTACAACTTCCCCATGAAGCCAAGGGAAAATGTGCCGAGCAGGATTTGTGCAGCTCTTGATCGCAAATGTTTTAGATAGAACACCCGTATGCAAAGTGAGAGCTACGGTCTTCCCCCTTAAGTCAAGGGAAAATTCGCAGTGCAGGATTTGTGCATCCCTTCAATGCAAACGGTTGTTTTGGATGACCCGTGTGCAACCACGTAGAAACAATTGGGTAAGATTTGCATATGTCATATTGGGTATGTTGCCATTTGTCAAACTGGAAAGATTGACATTTGTTTATCTAGTAACATTGCCACTTCTCAACCTTGTAACACTGCAATTTGTCAAAATATGTAGCTAAAAATCACTAACACCATCTAATTTTTGCAAATAAAATCACTAGCACTGTTCATATGGACACCACTAGCAGGCATGAGTTGATGGACGCATATGAAAATGTACCATTGATTACATATAACAAGTCATCAACCCACAATGACAACGAGGATACATGTTGGATTATAGATCATTTCCAACAAAACATTCTAGTAAAGTTTTTCTCACACAACAAATAAGAAAGCGATGAAATGAACTTCAGCTCAACCACTCGTCGGCGTTGGAAACGCTTGCTTTGAACCAGGAGTGATTCTCTGGGAAGGGCCAGCTACTGACAATCTCGAGACCAACGTAGGACTGAACATCCAGGCTGAAGCGGCCTATTTCAATACCCATATTGTGATAGACACGGCAGGGAAGCACATCAATGTTCTAGGTATAGATATAGTTGCTTCTCATAAATGGTAGTAACGTTGTGTCAACAACAGCTGGATGGCCTTTCACCATCACTGGATAGTTTTGTCCAAGGAAGAGCGAGTTTTCTCCAAGACTATCAATACAGAACCAGGGAGAAGGTGTTGGTGCTAGAACACTAGTATCCATCCCGAATACCCTGCAAAGGATGTTGGAATAGGTCCGGAGAGTGCGACCATGCGAGAAAACACCTGCTTCCTTAGTAACATCAGAAGTGCCCTATATACAGACAAGAAGAATGGATCCATCAGAATAAGTTGCCAGACGCCACTGAGTATATGGGTCCTACTCATCCTCATGCTCGTGATCATCACCATCGCAATCTCCCCCTTGGTTATAAAAAATTTCAATTATAGGTGGTGGAATGTTCACAGGACCTTGGAAACACAAGAAGGTTAATTAGTAAAGGGAAACTAGCTAGCTAACCCGCATGCATGTGGATGGAACAATTATAGTTACGTTGGAAGACAAACATACCGAAACCATAAGGATTCCATACAAAAATGGTGCCACGAGTGGTGGTAGCAAACACAAGACCCTCGTATTGAATTGCATCACAGTACTCATCCGTGTACAAAAATTGATTTTTGAGCAATATCCATCAAGTCATGGAAGCAAGGATGGCAACAAGCTTGTCGAAGATAGCAATAACTTCATAGTTCAGGTAATCCCAAGAGCGGTTGGGAACTCTACAAATTGCTATCTTCCATAGACGACCGTCACCATGATTGTATTTGAATGTACGTAGAATACTAGTGTACTCAACTTCAGGGCAGTTTGAGATTTTTGGAAGTGGATCCCGGTGACGAGTGTACACATTCACAAGTTCCCACTCGCAGTTGTACCCAATATAAACAACCCAATCTCCGTTTGCGCCTGCCCAAGCCTTACGCTCAAGCGATGGCATCTTAACATCACACGTATCATTATCAAGCGGCATCAACTTGCACAACGCGAGGCTTCCATCGTCCCTGCGCTAGTGATCAGGGTCACGGCGAAGAAGATAGGGGAGATCAAACCACTCCTGGACCCTTGTGTTGCTTGTAATGATGTTATTAGTTGAGTCAAGAATGGTCTTGAACGAACCTTCCATGCTAGCCGAGGTGATGATGTCGCACCGATCATGAGTTCCTCCACCACGTCATCTTTTAGATCGAGGCAAGAATAACTGGGTCGTTTCCGGCCTGTTCCCTCCATGGAGAAGACGATCAAACAATGACATAAGGAAGGGTGAAGGAAAATGGAGGGAGGAAGAGCGTCCGACAGCAGTTCCAAATCGAGAGGGAAAGGCGAAGAGGCGGTGGACGGTTGCCACGGTACAAGAAGAGGCTAGTGGGAAGCGAACGGTTGCCACAGAGGTCACACACTAACGACAAGGCCGAGTGAACCGCATGCTATATATCACACACACCTTGATCTGGCTGACCGTTACTTTTGTGTTGCCTAATCACAAACAGTTCATCCGAGTGAACCATATGGTGTATATCGCACACACCCCTTCATCTGGTGGCCCGTTTCTTTTGTGTTGCCTCATCGCAAACAGTTAATTTAACTGAACTGTATGCCCTGCATCGCATAGGCAACTAAAATCTGAACCATGTTTGATGCATCCATCATCGCAAATGTTTTGCACCTTTTTTGATGGGGTCTTTACACCACCATTTGCGATTATTGCATCACACACAGTTCCGTTGAAGGTTCTCCGATCATAGTGTCGCGTTAGCAGCATCCTGCAGTAGTGAAAATAAGCTCATTCAACTGGATGCTCAATCCAAAGATGAGATTGGTGGCCATCTCTCTCGAGCGCAATTCCTTTGGTATCGCTAGTGTGAAACTGCGAAGGAACTAAGGGATGTCCTCGAGAAGATCAATGAAGGAGTTTCAAATCAAAAGGAAGGTCGAATTGACACTCTACGAGCGAAATTCAATCGCTTCAAGTGCATTGGAAATGAAAGTTTTTAGCAAACCTTTCATCATCTGAGTGACATAGCAAATGAACTTCAAGGTCTCGACGCCAAAGATATCACCGACCATGAAGTTGTGAATAAATTGCTTCGATCGCTTGACAAATCATTCGACACTCTTGTTTTAATGACTCGTGAATGTCCTGATTTCAAGTCCCTCAACTCTGCTGATGTCATGGATAGATTGAACACTCACGAGGAACAAGAAGAGAAAAGAGATCTGTGTGGCTCAACTCAACGCAAAAATCATGCTCTCAAGGTTGTGGCTGATTCCTCCTCAGATGGAAATGCCGAAGAAGATTTAGATGATCTAGAAAGACTCAGCAAAGATCTTGCACTAATCACAAAAAGATTCCAACGCTTCCACAATAAGAGCCAGTTTTAGAAAAGAAGTTCAAGCAATTATGGGGGTTCAAAATCTTCAAAACCTGCCGGAGAAAACACCCATTTCAAGTGCAAAAATCTTGGACACTTCATTTCAGATTGCCCTCTCTGGGAAGCTAAAATCCGTGCTAGTGCAAGATATGATTCAGGCAACTATCGAGGCAAAAGCAAGAGCAAGAACTACAAGTCCGATGAAGAAAAGAAAATGAATAAATTCTTCAAGAAGAAGGACAACTCCACTTCAAAATATTCGTCAAGATCTTCATCAACGAACCCCTCCAAGTCCTCCTCCAACCGCAAGAATACTTCTCGCAAGGCCAAGGCGTACATCGTCAAGGATATGGATTCTGAAGAAGAAGAATCGTCTGTTTCTGAAGAAGAGAATGAGTCCGATGAAGATTCTGACTCAGGCATGGCTGGCATAGCATGTGCATCCTCTTCTGCGATGAATTTCTTTGGGAACCCGTCAAACGGCGATGAAACTCCTGCCTATTACTTCATGGCCAAGGCTTCGAAAGAAAAGGTATCCTACAAACATCACAAGGTTCACTCTAGTGATGAATATTCTTCTGATGAGGATGACCATGCTAACTTCATCAAAGTTGCAAATATTCAACAAGACTCTCTTGAGAAAATTGAGAAGACCCTCAAAAAATCTGAAGGGTTGTTGGTTGAGGAGATGGAGAAAAATCAGTCGTTGACCGAAGAGTATTCCACTCTCAAGTCATGAATGGATGAACTCTCAACTCGTCATGATTTTCTCTCAGCGGACCACGAAAGATTGACATACGGTTACCTGAAAAGGAAACACGAACTCGAGGCGCCGAGAGAGGCTCATGAAGATTTGATTAGAGAAAATTCTCTTCTCACCCAACAACTCAAGGATAAACCTGAGATGTTTGAGCCACCATGTTTGAAATGCCTTGAACGAACCAATGCTGAATCAAATGCCGAATCATCTAAGAATGCTAACTCCTCGGTCGAGGAAAATAGTTCTGTTTCTGATGAAAATGCTAGGTTGAAGGATCTTCTTCAGTTAGGAATGTTCAAATCTCTAAAAGGCCACCAAACCCTTTGCGGTGTTCTAAAGAAATCCATTCTTCAAAAAAAATCCCAGGAAGGAAGGTATTGGTTTCGAAAGGAAACTGAATGAAAATGGCACTTACTGGTAACCACATCAATATCCTCAAACTGTGTGGGTTCCTGCAAAAAGCAAAACGCTCAATCCAGCATTACTTTCGGGATACAACTCTCCTATTCCTGAATATCCTGATGATGAATCCCTAGACAACTATAAGTTGTTCAAGAATCAACATGGTGAGGCTGTTGCTCGCGATGTTGAACCAAACAACAGAAATTGCCCCCTAAAGAAAGCTATTTGGGTGCCCAAGAAAACTATTGATGCTTTGTCTATTTCTGCTCGACTGACCATGCAGGCACAAAGAATTCGACAGAATGTGTATATGCATACCGCATAAAATCACTATGTTCATTCGTCTGGAAAGAATTTCAATGCTTATTTTTTTTTCAATTATGCTCGCACCTCATCGAGTAACAACTATGTTTATCGAAAGAAATCATATCATGCTCGTTCATTTGTTTCGAAACCACCTGCAAAGATGTGGGTGGTTAAGAAAGCCTAATTCTTCTGCAGGACTATGTCTCAAGGGGCACTGAATGGATAATAGACAGTGGATGCTCTAGTCATATGACCGGAGACAAGTCATTGTTTTTTGACCCCAACTTAACTGCTTCTCCTCTGAAGTATATCACTTTTGGCGACAATAAGGGAAAGGTAATTGGGCTAGGTAAAATTGCTATATCCAAGGACAAATCTATTGATGATGTGCTACTTGTTCAATCCCTTGTATTCAATCTTATGTCAGTTGGAAAGCTATGTGACTTAGGCATGCTAGTTCTATTCTCTATATCCAAATGCATTGTCTTTATGGCCTCTGACAATTCCTTCGTCTTTGAGGGAATTAGAAAGGGTGATCTTTATATTGTGGATTTCTCTAAGGGTCCCTCAGTCCAAACTTGTTTGCCTGAAAAAGCAACCGAAGGATGGCTGTGGCACCATAGACTTGGTCATGCAGGTATGAGATATTTGCAGACCTTGGTGAATAAAATCATCTTCGCGGCATTCCTGATGTAAATTTCGACAAGAATCGTCTCTGTGCTGCTTGTGAGGCTGGTAAATTGGCTAAGAAGCATCATTCATCCAAGACAGTTATGACCACAACAAGACCACTATAAATTCTTTATATGGATTTATTTGGTCCTCAAAATTATGCAAGCTTCGGTGGCAGTCATTATGGTCTGGTTATTGTTGATGATTTCTCTCGATACACTTGGTTATTCTTTCTTGAAGACAATACCTGCACTGAAGACATCTTCAAAAGCTTCGCTAAGAAGGACCAGAATGAATATGATGTGCTAATTAAGCATGTCAGAAGTGACAATGGAACTGAGTTCAAAAATACTCATATTGCTGAATTTCTCGATGATCATGGTATTACTCATGAGTTCTCTGCTGCATACACTCCCCAATAGAATGGGGTTGTTGAACGAAAGAATAGAACTCTCATTGAAATGGCGAGAACAATGCTCAGTGTGTACAAAACTCCCATTCGATTTTCGGCTGATGCTATTAACACTGCTTGTCATGTTATCAATCGTGTTTATCTTCACAAGTTCCTTAAGAAAACTTCATATGAGCTTATCATCGGCAAGAAACCGAATGTTGCTTATCTACATGCTTTTGGTGCACCTTGTTACATTCTTGATATGAATAACTCTTCCAAGTTTGCACCTAAGGCACATGAAGGTTTTCTTCTCTGTTAGGACTCAAACTCGCATATGTATCATGTCTATAACTCTCACCATAGGAAACTTATGGAAACGGTAAATGTGCGGTTTGATGAATCTGACGGCTCCCAAAAGGAGCACCTGTCAAATGTGATAGATGAACCATTGATATCGGATGCTATTCGGCAAATGGCCACTGGGAGCATCAAGCCTGTTGAAGGGAATGCACCCGAGTCCTCTAATGATGATGCTCCTATGACTCGAAGCAGAACTCGACAAGCTACTCCCAAAGCAAATGCTCCTCCGAGTGGAAATGGCAATCAAAATCAAAATGTCGATCAAAATGGTAATCCTGAAGGGAATGATGATACAAATACTAATGTTGGTGAAAATGGCAATGATCATCACGAAGAAAATGCTCATCCTCGTGTGGCAAATCGAGTTGATCTATCATTAATTCTCAACAAAATTGAGAATCCAGGTTATCAACCCACAACTCGCTCACGCACTCATTTGGCTAACTACTATGGCAGTTTCTCCTTTGTTTCATTGGCAGAACCTACCAAGTATGGAGAAGTCATGAATGATCCAGATTGGATGAATGTCATGCAAGAGCAGTTGGTGCAATTCGAATTAAATGATGTATGGGAAGTGGTTGGCAAACCGAATCCCAAGAAGCATAATATCATTGGCACAAAATGGATTTTCCGCAATAAGCAAGATGAAAATGGCACTATGGTGAGAAACAAAGCATGAGTTATTGCTTAAGGGTACACTCAGGTAGAAGGTATTGATTTTGGTGGAACATATGCTCCTGATGGACGCCCTGAGGCAATTCGCATTCTTCTCTCTTATGCAAATTACAATGATATCTTGCTTTATCCAATGGATGTGAAAAGTGCTTTCCTCAATGGTGAAATTGATGATGAAATGTACGTTAGACAGACACCTAGCTTAGAACACCCTGAGTTTCCTAATAAAGTTTTTAGGTTGAAGAAAGCTATATATGGGCTAAAGCAAGCCCCTCGAGCATGGTATGACACCCTGAAGAAGTTTTTGCTCGAGAAAGGGTTCAAGCCAGGATCCACAGATCCCACACCGTAGGATCGAAACTATGTCTAGAGGGGGTGATTAGACTACTTGACCAAATAAAAATCTAGCCTTTTCCCAGTTTGAAGTCTTGTCAGATTTTAGGAACTTATCACAAGTCAAGTAATCAACTTACACAAGCAAATCTAAGAGTATAGCAGCGAAATGTAAATCATTGCATATGAAGGTAAAGGGGAGGAGTTTGGAGGGAGCAAATGCAATGTAGACACAGAGATTTTTGGCGTGGTTCCGATAGTTGGTGCTATCGTACATCCACGTTGATGGAGACTTCAACCCACGAAGGGTAATGGTTGCATGAGTCCACGGAGGGCTCCACCCACGAAGGGTCCACGAAGAAGCAACCTTGTCTATCCTACCATGGCCATCGCCCACGAAGGACTTGCCTCACTTGGCTAGATCTTCACGAAGTAGGCGATCTCCTTGCCCTTACAAACTCCTTCGTTCAACTCCACAATCTTGACGGAGGCTCCTAGGTGACACCTAACCAATCTAGGAGACGCCACTCTCCAAAAGGTAATAGATGGTGTGTTGATGATGAACTCCTTGCTCTTGTGCTTCAAATGATAGTATCCCCAACACTCAACTCTCTCTCACAGATATGGATTTGGTGGAAAGATGATTTGAGTGGAAAGCAACTTGGGGAAGGCTAGAGATCAAGATTCTTGTGGTTGGATTGGAATATCTTGGTATCAACACATGAGTAGGTGGTTCTCTCTCAGAAAATGAATGTTGGAAGTGTAGGCATGTTCTGATAGCTCTCCAGAAATGGAGGAAGGGTGGAGGGGTATATATAGCCTCCACACAAAATCCAACTATTACACACAATTTACCAAACTCGATGGGACCGAATAGTTTAACTCGGTCAGACCGATTTAGTTCAAAATGTGAACGTTAGGATTTTTGGTGGGACCGACATGTCAACTTAGTGGGACTGCTCTCATTAGGGTTAGGGCATAATGTAATCTCGGTGAGACGGATCACATGAACTCGGTGAGACTGATTGCTGTAATAGGAAAATAGAGAGTTCGTCAGGCAAACCCGGTGGGACCGATCGCTCATTTTGGTGGGACCAAAACGTTACGAAAAGGAAACCGAGAGTTTTCATTACGAACTTGGTGGGATCGATCACTCATCTCAGTTAGACCGAAACGTTACAAAGGGAAACAGAGAGTTTGCAATCCCATCTCGGTGAAACCGAGATCCCTATCGGTGAGATCGAACTGATTAGGGTTTCTGGCTATGGCTATGTCAAATGAACTCGGTGGCATCGGATAGATCAAATCGGTGGGGCCGAGTTTGAATTTTGGTTTGGGACATATGTGGATATGAGAAAGTGGTTGAGGGCTTTTGGAGCATATCACTAAGCATTTTGAGCAAGCAAGCCATTAAGCAACACCTCATCCCATTTTAATAGTATTGGCTTTTCCTATGGACTCAATGTGATCTTGGATCACTAAAATGAAAATGTAGAGTCTTGAGCTTGAGCCAATGTGTCCTTAGCATTTTGAGGGGTCCACATCTCTAGTCCATGCCATGCCTATCATTGAAATTTCTAAAATGATCATCTTGAAAGAGTATTAGTTCAATGAGCTATATGTTGTTAAGAATTACCCAAACCACCCAGAGATTAGTTGCAGTTTCAATCTCCCCCTTTTTGGTAATTGATGACAACATATAGATCAAAGCTTCGACAAATGATAATAAGATTGAAATATATCGTCGCTTTGAGAAGTATGTGATAAGCAAGAGCTCCCCCTAAATTTGTGCATTATTTAAAATTTGCTTTTGAATGCAAATGCACAATCGATTAGGATCATGGGTTACTCTTCCATGTGACATACATCTTGGTGGAGTGCTCAAAATGATAGAATATGAAATATGCACACCAAGGCAAAGTGAATGATCATACATGAGAGATAAATAATATCATCATCCAAGCACAAGCATTAAAGTGTGATATGATCAAACACATAACCATACAAGTATCTCACACACACATAAAGTATCATCCAGAAAAGCAAACAAATAAGTATCAAACAAGTAGCAAATGAGGCAAAAAGAAGCAAATCTCTCTCTCAAAGCCTATGATCTATACACTTTCTCCCCCTTTGGCAACAAGTTACCAAAAATCTCGAAAAACAATAGTGTTATGCGGCTCTCTAGGCTTGATCTTCGGGAGGTGGCATGGAGAGACTCTGAGGATGAATGCATCTATTGAGGTTGTTGGAGCTGGTGGAGTTGCAACCGGAGGGGCTACCGAAGCTGTGGCTGGAGGTGCTGATGTAGTAGCTCTTGTGTCTGTCACAGGCACTGCTGCAGATCTATGTGCCCTAGGTGTTGGGGAACGCAGTATTTCAAAAAAAATCCTATGATCATGCAAGATCTATCTAGGGATGCATAGCAACAAGAGGGGATAGTATGTCTACGTACCCTCGAAGACCGAAAGCAGAAGCGTTAAGAAATGCGGTTGATGTAGTCCAACGTCTTCGTGATCCAACCGATCAAGTACCAAACGCATGACACCTCCGCGATCTGCACACGTTCATCTCGGTGACGTCCCTCGTACTCTTGATCCAGTTTAGGCCGAGGGCAAGTTTCGTCAGCATGACAACTTGTTGACGGTGATGATGAAGTTACCGGCGCAGGGCTTCGCCTAAGCACTACGATGATATGACCGAGGTATGTATCTGTGGAGGGGGGCACCGCACACAGCTAAAACAATTGTCAACTTGTGTGTCTATGGGGTGCCCCCTCCCCCATATATAAAGGAGGGGGGAGGGGACCGGCCGACCCTCATGGTGCGCCCCCAAGGGGGGATTCCTACTCCTACTCGGAGTAGGTTTCCCCCTTTCCTAGTCCTAATAGGAGGGGGAGGAAGGGGAAGAGGAGAAGAAGGAAAGGGGGGCGGCCCACCTCCCAATTTGGATTGGGCTTGGGGGGTGCACCCCCACCTCTTGGACGCCTCCTCTCTCTTCCACTAAAGCCCATGTAGGCCCATTAAGCCCCGGGGGTTCCGGTAACCCCCGGTACTCCGGTATATGCCCGGACTCATCCAAAACCATTCCTGTGTCCAAACATAACCTTCCAATATATCAATCTTCATGTCTCGACCATTACGAGACTCCTCATCATGTTCGTGATCACATCTGGTACTCCGAACTACCTTCGGTACATCAAAACACATAAACTCATAATACCGATCATCATCGAATGTTAAGCGTGCGGACCCTACGGGTTCGAGAACTATGTAGACATGACCGAGACTCATCTTCGGTCAATAAACAATAGCGGAACCTGTATGCTCATATTGGTTCCTACATATTCTACGAAGATCTTCATCGGTCAAACCACATAACAACATACGTTGTTCCCTTTGTCATCGGTATGTTACTTGCCCGAGATTCGATCGTCGGTATCATCATACCTAGTTCAATCTTGTTACCAGCAAGTCTCTTTACTCGTTCCATAATGCAACATCCCGCAACTAACTCATTCGTCACATTGATTGCAAGGCTTATAGTGATGTCTATTACCGAGAGGGCCCAGAGATACCTCTCCGACAATCGGAGTAACAAATCCTAATCTCGATCTATGCCAACTCAACAAACACCATCGGAGACACCTGTAGAGCATGTTTATAATCACCCAGTTACGTTGTGACGTTTGATAGCACACTAAGTGTTCCTCCGGTATTCGGGAGTTGCATAATCTCATAGTCATAGGAACATGTATAAGTTATGGAGAAAGCAATAGCAATAAACTAAACGATCATAGTGCTAAGCTAATGGATGGGTCAAGTCAATCACATCATTCTCTAATGATGTGATCCCGTTCATCAAATGACAACTCATGTCTATGGCTAGGAAACTTAACCATCTTTGATTAATGAGCTAGTCAAGTAGAGGCATACTAGTGACACTCTGTTTGTCTATGTATTCACACATGTACTAAGTTTCCGTTTAATACAATTCTAGCATGAATAATAAACATTTATCATGATATAAGGAAATATAAATAACAACTTTATTATTTCCTCTAGGGCATATTTCTTTCAGTCTCCCACTTGCACTAGAGTCAATAATCTAGATTACATTGTAATGATTCTAACACCCATGGAGTCTTGGTGCTGATCATGTTTTGCTCATGAGAGAGGCTTAGTCAACGGGTCTGCAACATTCAGATCCATATGTATCTTGCAAATCTCTCTGTCTCCCTCCTTGACTTGATTGCGTATGGAATTGAAGCGTCTCTTGATGTGCTTAGTTCTCTTATGAAATCTAGATTCCTTTGCCAAGGCAATTGCACCAGTATTGTCACAAAAGATTTTCATTGGACCCGATGCACTAGGTATGACACCTAGATCGGATATGAACTCCTTCATCCAGACTCCTTCATTTGCTGCTTCCAAAGTAGCTATATATTCCGCTTCACAAGTAGATCTCGCCATGACGCTTTTCTTAGAACTGCACCAACTAAGAGATCCACCATTCTATAAAAATACGTATCCGGTTTATGACTTAGAGTCATCCAGACCAGTGTTAAAGCTTGCATTGACGTAACTGTTTATGACGAGCTCTTTGTCACCTTCATAAACGAGAAACATATCCTTAGTACTTTTCAAGTATTTCAGGATATTCTTGACCACTGTCCAGTGATCCACTCCTGGATTACTTTGGTACCTCCCTGCTAAACTAATAGCAAGGCACACATCAGGTCTGGTACACAGCATTGCATACATGATAGAACCTATGACTGAAGCATAGGTAATGACTTTCATATTCTCTCTATCTTCTACAGTGGTCGGGCATTGAGTCTGCCTCAACTTCACACCTTGTAACACAAGCAAGAACCCTTCCTTTGCTTGATCCATTTTGAACTTCTTCAAAACTTTATCAAGGTATGTGCTTTGTGAAAGTCCAATTAAGCGTCTTGATCTACCTCTATAGATCTTGATGCCCAATATATAAGTAGCTTCACCGAGGTCTTTCATTGAAAAATTCTTATTCAAGTATCCTTTTATGCTATTCAGAAATTCAGTATCATTTCCGATCAACAATATGTCATCCACATATAATATCATAAATGCTACATAGCTCCCACTCACTTTCTTGTAAACACAGGTGTCGGTGTCAAAACGGCGGATCACGGGTAGGGGGTCCCGAACTGTGCGTCTAAGGCGGATGGTAACAGGAGGCAGGGGACACGATGTTTTACCCAGGTTCGGGCCCTCTTGATGGAGGTAAAACCCTACATCTTGCTTGATTATTCTTGATAATATGAGTAGTACAAGAGTTGATCTACCACGAGATCGGAGAGGCTAAACCCTAGAAGCTAGCCTATGGTATGATTGTATGTTGTCCTACGGACTAAAACCCTCCGGTTTATATAGACACCGGAGGAGGCTAGGGTTACACAAGGTCAGTTACAAAGGAGGAGATATCCATATCCGTATTGCCTAGCTTGCCTTCCACGCCAAGTAGAGTCCCATCCGGACATGGGACGAAGTCTTCAATCTCGTATCTTCATAGTACAACAGTCCGGCCAAAGGATATAGTCCGGCTGTCCGGAGACCCCCAAGTCCAGGACTCCCTCAGTAGCCCCTGAACCAGGCTTCAATGACGATGAGTCCGGCGTGCAGTATTGTCTTCGGCATTGCAAGGCGGGTTCCTCCTCCAAATACACCATGGAAGAGTTTGAATACAAGGATAGTGTCCGACCCTGCAAAATAAGTTCCACATACCACCGTAGAGAGAATAATATTTCCACAAATCTAATCTGCTGACACACTTTGGCAGCATGACATCACGCCACGGCCCGGTAATTATTTGAACCGTTTTTCTTTAACCAGCCCCGCACATAACGCGAGGCGGTTTCTTGACATGTCTTGTCAAAGCAGAGATCGTGTTCCCCTTATCACGGGATTCTCATCAATACGGACGCGGGTAACCCAACTGCGCCATCAATTACGGCGCCTGGGGGATAAGCTAGTTTTACCAGGCTTGTGGGGGCGCATAGTTTTTTCTGCCCTTATAAAGGGATAAGGTCTCACCTTTTTCTACCCACGCCTTCTTCCTCCTTGCTCATCCATTCTCACGCACTCGAGCTCCAGCGCCCAAGTCCACATCCTTCTCCTCAACTCTCCTCAAACATGTCCGGAGCGGGAGGCAAGTGGATGGTCTCCTCCGTCACGAAGGGACACATCAAAAAACTACGTGAGGCCGGATACTTAACCGCGGATATCACGCACCGGCTGCCAGCCGCGGGGCATATCGTCCCTACCGCGGAACCTCATGAAAGGGTGCCTCCCCCCACTTCGTCCCCGTACTGGGGTTTCCCCTCCATCCATTCGTCCGCGGCCTTATGTTCTATTATGGACTGGACTTTCATGATCTGGCCCCGAATTTCATCCTCAACATCTCAGCGTTCATCGTCGTGTGTGAGTCTTTCGTCCGCATCCGGACCCACTTCGGCCTGTGGCTGAAGACCTTCAATATCAAGCCGAAGGTGGTTGGCGGCCAACAAGCAGAATGCAACGGAGCCATGGTGGGAAAAATGCCCAACGTTATATGGCTCGAGGGCTCCTTCGTGGAGACCATAAAGGGGTGGCAATCGGGGTGGTTCTACATCACTGAGCCGTGCGACACCAACTGTGTGGTGGCCCCCGAGTTTCGATCCGGAATCCCCACGCGGCTCACTTCCTGGAAGGAGAAGGGCCTGTCCTGGGGTACATCGGTGGAGCTGGACGGACTCCAGAAGTGTATCTAGAACATGATAAGCAAGAAACTTAAGCTTGTCAACATAGTCCAGGTCATGCTCTTCTGCCAGATCCTCCCGTGTCAACAACAGGATTTCAACTTATGGGAGTTCGACCCGGCCCAGCACCAGACTCTACGTGAGCTCTTCGACACGACGCATAAGAACGTTTGGAGGGTGCTGTTCAAGGGCGCCGAGGTCCCTCCTTCTCTTACCGAGGACCGCAGGCTAAGCGCGAAGTGCCCTGTGAATCCGGCATGTTCTGTACATCTGGTAGGGTATTTATTTCCCATATCTTAACATGTGCGGGGTCTGAGCTCCCATGCCTTTGACAAGACTGGGTGGAGACATCAGAGCAGATTAACTGTCCGGCCCCTCTGCCCGAAGACCCTGCGGACGCTCTCCTGACGGAGATGCGGACTCCGGCTCCTTATGAGGTGCCGGAGAAGACCAACAAGAAGGCCAAGGGAACCCGAAAGAGTTCCCGGCGTCAGGTGGTATCGGACTCATCGTCCGATAACTCCGAGACGCACTCCTCCTGTGAAAACAAGGAGAAGGAAGACGAAGAATCTCCCCCTCCAGCCGGGGGAGACAAGAAAAGGAAGGCCACCCCAACCGGGGAGGCCGAAGGGTCGAAGAAGGGAAGAACTCTCCTTCGGGACTATTCCACCACCGCCGCCGACGGCGAAGACGAGTGGCTGCTCAGGGCCAAGCCCCTGGCGAAGTCGTGAGTATTCAGATACCAGAGTAATCATAGCATACTTTTGTTGCACTGCTTCTCCTATTGTCGAATATGATTATGCAGTCCACCCCAAGCCCGTATTGACGTATCATCGTCGGATGGTTCCTTGGACTCGTCGGACATGAATAGTGATACACTTCCAACTGCCTCCTCTCCTTGCCCTACGGACAATCCCGAGGTATTGTCTCAAGGCGCACCGAGCCGGAGGGAGACAGTCCCGGAGGCGCCTCAAGGCGATCTTCCGGACTCCAGGAGCAAAGGGAGCAAGGCTCCCAGGGGCTCCGAGTTCGGCCCTCAGCCGAACACCGCGCCGGAACCTCCAGTGGTTCCAGACTCGGGCAGTCGGCCCTCTTCCAAGAGGGGCAAGCCGTCTGTGCCAGTGACCTCTGTCCATCCAGAGGCACCGGACGAACTGCTGGGAGCGCTTCGCGGCGCTTCCATCGACGAAGAGCACCACACTATTATGAGTGCGGTGATCAAGAAGGTTTAGTCCGCCAAGAGCGGACCGACTGAAGCCTATGCCAGCCTTCTAACAGGCTTTGAGGTAAGTATTTAAAATATAGGAAAAATATTACTGCATAGATAGTAGCCCCTGATGCTCTGTTTGGTGTTCGTAAAGAAAAGCCGAATAGAGGATCAAATAATAGCTGTAGAGGTCTAATATAAGTATGTCTATATGCGTATGCAGGCTTCGCTGCTGACCTCTGCCGCAATGACTGTGGAGGTCGCCACACTGAAGCAGAACCTCGAGCGGTCCGAGGAAGAGCTCGGCCTTGCCAAGAGGCAGCTCGAGGAGAACAAAGGTAAGTAATGCCTTGTCCATATATATATATATATATATATATATATATATAAGATGCGGTTGCGAAATGACAGGATCATCATGGATGTGCCAGGGGCCACGACCGAAGTGGCGACCATGAAGCAAGCGTTGTCCGAGGCCGAAAACAAAGCGGCCAAGGAGCGCACCGAGCGGGAAAAACAAGAGGCACGGGTGGGCAAGGAGCATCAAGAGCTCCAGGCTCTTGTGAAGAAGCACGAGGCTTTGGAGCTTGACTCGAAGACGCGGGAGTCTGAGCTTGCCGCGACCCTCGAGAGCACAAAGCATGCCAAGGCCGAAGCCCAAAAGGCCCTCCAGGAAATTGAGGCGATGAGGAAGATAGCGGTGGGTATGGCATTCAATATGCAAAGCAAGCATGTGAAAGTAAATTACTTGTTACTTACCCGAGTCTGGAGCTCTCCAGGAGCATTCGCAGATTTGCCCCGCAACGTGTCGGATGCCGCGAAATATTACCAGGCCGAGGAGGGAAGCTCGACGAAGAAGTTGTTCTGGTCTCAGTATACTGGGACCGAACACCCGATGCCTATGAGCGACCAGCTGAAGCAACTGGTCGAGCTGCACAAGGCGGCCGAGCAGGCCATCAGGGGCCTTATAGTCCGGATGTGGCCTGGCGACTCCCTTCCCAACAGCTACTTCAGCCTGGTGAGGCGGCTTGTAGATGCCTGCCCATGGCTGGAGGTCATAAAGCGGTCCGTCTGCATCGAAGGTGCACGCCAGGCCTTTGGCCGTGCGAAGGTGCACTGTGCCAAGATGGACGCCGAGAAGCTGGTGAAGGACGGGCCGCCGCAGGGCAAGGAGCATCGCCACCATGAGATGTATTATGAGGGTGTCCTGAAGGGTGCCCGTCTTGTGGCGGACGAGTGTGCTAAGGATGTAATTTTTGAATGAACTTGCTCGTGTGATCCTGTATTATGAAAACTTGTTCATATGCGCTATGCAACGCTTGTTTGAATTTAAAATATTACCTTCTGTGCGGCTGTTTATTAAATCTGAGAGATGGCCAGTCGTCGGCTTCTGCCCCCATGCCACGAGTGCTGGGGTGTTCGGGATAAATCTGAGCACTCTTTTTCCCATTGTTGGGTCCTTCGAGGGAGGTGCTCAGCTCAACGAACAAGGCAATCGGACTATAATGCTTTATCACTCTCACTTAGCCATAGAAGTCTACAATTTTAAATTTTGGCGAAGCCCCTAATATTCGGAAGGCCGAATTCGGGGCGCTATACACGCCTTAAGCCGGACAAAGCCGACTCCTCGCTCTAAGCGGCATAAGTCTTTAGGGACTCGAGACCTCTCGAATAGCGACCAGCTCTTGCCTTATCATGACAGTCAGTTTTAGCTTTCTCTACTGAGGTGCTTAGCCTAGATGAACCGGGGCACAATCGCAGTAGTTCTCCCAGTGCTACCTTAGCCGATATAGCGGAACGTAAGGTACCAAAACATGGGAGCCGGGCAAACCCAACTATTGACCCAAGACATGATTCGGAGCTGATGCATATAATGCTATAAGTTCGGGGTGCCGCACTGTCGAAAGTGTTCAGACTTCTCACGCCGTATTATGGGGTACGCTTAAGCCCCTGGCGTATTGGCCGTACCAGAGTGTACGGTTGCTGAATGTCATGAATGAACATATATATATATATATATAAGAATGCGATAATAGTCTAGTGCTATGCATTGTTTATTCAAAAAGGTAAGCAGAATGATACAAGTAGTGTGATAAGCAAAAAGTAGGACTATTTGACATGTCCCCTCCAAGGGCAAGCTGAGGAATGATATTTAAAGCAGGTATTTCACTCGTTATCAGAGACCACCTGAAAATTCCTTGATGTGACGTAGCTTTCTGCCTCCTTGGTTGTTGTATCGTGTGTCCAGCAATCGTACTACCGGACGGGGCTTCTAGAGATTAAAGTCCTGAAAGAAAGAAAAATAACAAAGCGGGAAGCCCCTAGTGCGGTTGAGCCGCGTCTTGGGGTGTGCCGTAGTCGTGCCCCCTCCCCACCTGTGCCCATGGTATTTTCAATGCGTAATTATGTACGCGTGGCACGGATTTCGCCGTTTGGCTGGGACTAGGGTGGGGGCGCATTGCTATGCGAGCTCGGAACGTGCCAGGCGGTCTTGTTGCCAATTACTCCGGGCGCGCTTGAAGGTGTCCGGGTCCTTAATCGCCGAACTGGTGGATTGCCTTAAGAGGCTGCTTTGCGCTTCTGCTGCGAGGGCCGCAGTGTGCTCCTCCGTGCGGAGAGAGCGCTATGTGTTTCCATTGACTGTGATGACCCCCCGAGGTCCTGGCATGTTGAGCTTGAGATATGTATAGTGCGGTACTGCGTTGAATCTTGCAAATGCGGTTCGCCCGAGCAGTGCATGATAGCCACTACGGGATGGGACTATATCGAAGATTAACTCCTCGCTCCGGAAGTTATCCGGGGATCCGAAGACCACTTCCAGTGTGACTGAGCCTGTGCAATGGGCCTCTACACCTAGTATGACGCCTTTGAAGGTCATTTTTGTGGGTTTGATCCTTGAAGGGTCTATACCCATTTTGCGCACTGTGTCCTGATAAAGCAGGTTCAGTCTGCTACCGCCGTCCATGATGACTCGAGTGAGGTGAAATTCGTCGATGATTGGGTCTAGGACTAGTGCGGTGAATCCGCCATGACGGATACTAGTGGGATGGTCCCTGCGATCCAAGGTGATCGGACAGGAGGACTGTAACACCCTCGATGCGACTATAGCTCCCACGTGTCGAGGCATGACTTAGAGGCATAATCGCATTGAAGGCATATGTCGCAAGTCAGGCAATCATCACAAACATCCCATGTAATATAGATAATGAAAAGGGATAACGTAGTTGGCTTACACTCACCACGTCAATCAAGTACATAAATAACATACATCATCCAAACACTCATGGCCCGACTACGGCGCCAAAATAAAAGATAACCCAACATGCGACATGGTCCCGATCACCCCCAACTGGGCACCACTACTGATCATCAGGAAAAGAAACATAGTAACGTTGAGAGTCCTCGTCGAACTCCCACTTGAGCTCGAGCGCGTCACCTGGAGCGGAATCATCTGGACCTGCATCTGGTGTAATAGTAATCTGTGAGCCACATGGACTCAGCAATCTCGCACCCTCGCGATCAAGACTATTTAAGCTTAGTAGGTAGGGTAAGGTGAATATATGTGGAGCTACAGCAAGCGATTAGCAAGTATGGTGGCTAACTTATCCGCAAAAGAGAGCGAGTAGAGGAGGCAAAGCACGAGCGAGAAACTAGAGAGCAACCTGCGCAAACATTACTCCAACACCGTGTCCACTTCCCGGACTCCGCCGAGAAGAGGCCATCACGGTAACACACTCAGTTGATTCATTTAAATAAATTAAGGTTCAAGTTATCTACAACCGGACATTAACAAATTCCCATCTGCCCATAACCGCGGACACGACTTTCGAAAGTTCAAATCCCTGCAGGGGAGTCCTAACTTAGCCCATGACAAGCTCTCACGGTCAACGAAGGAATAGACCTCCTCCCAAGACGTTCCGATCAGACTCGGTATCTCGGTTCTTCAAGACACTTCGACAGGTGTGCCGACAAATCTCGATAGGAGTTGCACATATCTCGTTCTCAGGGCACACCGGATGAGCAAGACGTTGGGTAGGCCAGCCCAGAGTTGCCCCTGGTAGCCCCGGACATCGCTCGGTTGGACCAACACTCAGAGGAGCACTGGCCCGGGGGGGCTAAAATAAGATGACCCTCGGGCTCCGGAAACCCAAGGGAAAAAGAGGCTAGGTGGCAAAGGGTAAAACCAATGTTGGGCATTGCTGGAAAAGCTTTAAACAAGGCGAACTATCAAGGGGTTCCCATTATAACCCAACCGCGTAAGGAACGCAAAATCCGGGAACATAACACCGATATGACGGAAACTAGGGCAGCAAGAGTGGAACGAAACACTAGGCGAGAGGCCGAGCCTTCCACCCTTTACCAAGTATATAGATGCATTAATATAACATGGCAATATAATGATATCCCAAGAAGTAAATAAATGTTCCAACAAGGAACGGCCTCCAATCTTCACCTGCAACTAGCAACGCTATAAGAGGGGCTGAGCAAAGCGGTAACATAGCCAATCAACGGTTTGCTAGGACATGGTGGGTTAGAGGTTTGACATGGTAATTTGGGAGGCTTGAAAGCAATTGGTAGGCATCATAGCATTGGCATAGCAAAAGAGCGAGCAAACTAGCATAGCAAAGATAGTAGTGATTTCGAGGGTATGATCATCTTGCCCGCACAGTTGTCAGAGTTGACTGGATCCTCGAAAGTAAACTCAACGGGCTCCTCGTTGGCGAACTCGTCTCCCGGCTCTACCCAAACAAGACAAACAAGCAACAAGGACACAATCAACCACGTGCAAGGATCAAACAACATGATGCAATGATGATATGCTATGCGGGATGCGATGCGGGATGCATATGCAAGATGTGACAGGAAATGCATGAACCTGGCCTAAACTTGGGAATCCAAGTGTGCCACTGAAAATATGAGATGAAATTGCTTGAAAACGATATAAAGATCATCGGAATCGGAGTTACGGTTTGGAAATGGCAAGCGATTCAAATATGACACCGGTCTGCGATTTACAGCAAGTAGCCATCTAAATGCAATGAGATGAACATGCTACAGCACCCAAACATGACAACAAAATACATGGCAGGGATGCATTCAAGATGCTTAACAAAAGTCTAGCACTGAGCTACGGCCAATTCATCCATTAACAGGTTCAAACAAGCATGGCAAAACTGCATATGGTAAACAGATCTCAGACTTAGCGAAATTAACACTTGTCTGGAATTTCAGATCAGATAGCCCTCTTCAGAGCAACAAAACTACATGTTACAGGACCTGAACATGGCAAAGTAAAACATGGCATGGAGCTACTCAAAGAGCTTAACAAAAGTCCCTTAGTGACCTTGAGCCAAAAGGGATCAGAAAATATATACTAACAAGCATGTAAACATAGCAAAAGCATAATCAGTTTTCGGACTTAGTGAAAAACTGGCACATGCTGAAACATAACTCAAGTAGGCATGTTTATGAGCTCGATGCACTCACTACGGTGCAAGTGATGAAAAGCTACTCATACATCTATCGAGAACACACAAAAAGAAAGCTAGACATGGCAAGAACAATAGCATAGCATGCACGGATCAACTACAACATCACCAGCAAAATTGCAAACAAGTTGACAATCTGCCCAGATTCACAAAGTAGCAAAAGTAGAGCTCGATTGACTCAAGCTAGGGTGCTCCATAATTGCAAACAAAGACATGGATGGATAGAGCACTACAAGATTAATATAACATCCTTACTGATCATCCTCAAAAGAGGCACGGATCACTAGAAAACAGCAAGAACATATGGCATCATGAACTAAACAGCTCAAGGACTTAGTGGAAATGCTAAGTCCCTGAAAACAGAATTAGCAAGTGCACCACTTTGCAAACTTGCACTAGGCACCACACACATCACAAAAATACATGGGTTGCACCTCTGGAAAGATGACAAAACCCTTAACAAAACATATGTAGAGCATCAGGGCATATCATGCACACAATAATCATGGCAAAAATGACAAAACTCTAAATGGAGCAGCAGATCTGACAATTAACTCAAGTAGCCTCCTTCTAACAGCATTTCGGGCATCAATATCAACTCAAATAAAAATGATGCAATGGAATGAAATGATGTACTCTCTGAGATGAACATTTTGATATGCTATATGCATGAATCGGAGCTACAGATGCAAAGTTACGAGGCCATGAACATGAGCACTTGGATCAGGAAATTCTAGGGACTTAGTGAAAGAAAAACCACCTCCGGAACTACGGTTTCACGGCACGCGAACCGAGGCGGCCGGATCTTCGCCGGAATCGCTGCGGTCAGGGAAGCAAGGGCCGGCCGGATCTCGCCGGATCCAGGCAGGGTGGCGGCGCGTGGCGAGGTGGCGGCGGCGGGGTGGCGCGGTCGAGGCGGCGGCACGGTGCGGGCGAGGCGGCGCGGTGCGGGCGAGGCGGCGCGGTGCGGGCGAGGCGGCGTGGCGCGGTGCGGGCGAGGCGGCGGCGGCGGGTGGCGCGCTCCGACCGGGCGGCGAAGCGGGGCAGCGCGGGCACGCCGGGCGGCGGGGAGAAGACCGGGCGGCGCGAGGCGGCGGAGATGGGCCGGGCGGGCCCGCTGCGGGCGCGCCGGGCCGCGGCGGCGGCTGGCGGCAGAGGGACACGTGGCAGTCGGCGGTTGGCTGGGGCGCGGCGGCGGACGCGTCCGATTAAGGCGGCGGACATGTCCGTCGGTGGCGGGGCGATTTTAGGGTTTCGGGAGGAGAAGGAGATCCGAATTTCGGGGGGGGGGGGTTCTATTTATAGCCATAGAGGGAGCTAGGAGAGTCCAAATGAGGTGCGGTTTTTGGCCACGCGATCGTGATCGAACGCTCTAGATGATGGAGAAGGTTTAGGTGGGTTTTGGGCTAACTTGGAGGGGTGTTGGGCTGCAACACACACGAGGCCTTTTCGGTCCCTCGGTTAACCGTTGGAGTATCAAACGAAGTCCAAATGATACGAAACTTGACAGGCGGTCTACCGGTAGTAAACCAAGGCCGCTTGGCAAGTCTTGGTCCAATCCGGAAATGTTTAATCCCCACACACGAAAGAAAGCTAGAAAAGACCATCGGAGGAGAACGAAGCGCCAGAATGCAAAACGGACAACGGGGAAAATGCTCGAATGCATGAGATGAACACGTATGCAAAAGCAATGCACATGATGACATGATATGGGATGCATGACAATGATAACAACACACGGAGACAAAGACCCGAACCCGAGAAAATAAAATAACTTAACGCCGGAAACGGCAAGAGTTGGAGTACAAATTGGGAAAGTCATATCCGGGGTGTTACAAGGACCATGGGTTGAACTTTGGGGCGACTGGCTCCAATGCATATACATCCCTTAACGCATGCTTCCGCTCCCTCTTGGGGATGTGGGTTGCGTATATCATGTTCACCGTCCACACTTGTGGGGGGAACCTCTTCTGTCCTCTGGTGTTCGGTTGCCGGGGCTCCTCCTCGTCATCGCTATGTGCCCCCTTATCTTTGTTTTAGGCATTTAACTTGTCGGCCTGCTTGAACACCCAACATTCCCTGTTGGTGTGGTTAGCTGGCTTGTCGGGGGTGCCATGTATTTGGCACGAGCGATCGAGTATTCGGTCCAAACTGGACGGGCCCGGAGTGCTTCTTTTGAATGGCTTCATCCGCTGACCGGGTTTAGAGCCTTTGAATCCGGCATTGACTGTCATATCCTCGGTATCGTCGTTGTTGATGCGGCTCTTGTGTTTGTTGCGACGTGACCTTCCATTGCCATCCTTCATATTCGAAGTACCATGGTTCTTTGAAATATTATTGCTGCGAGCCAGCCAGCTGTCTTCTCCCGCGCAAAAGCGGGTCATGAGTGTCGTGAGGGCTGCCATAGATTTCGGCTTTTGCTGGCCAAGGTGCCGGGCGAGCCACTCGTCGCGGATGTTGTGCTTAAAAGCTGCTAGGGCCTCTGCATCCGGATAGTAGACGATTTGATTTTTCTTTGTCAGGAACCATGTCCAGAATTGCCTGGCCGATTCCTTTGGCTGCTGAATTATGTGGCTCAAGTCATCGACATCTGGTGGCCGCACATAAGTGCCCTGGAAGTTGTCGAGGAATGCGGCTTCCAGATCTTCCCAAGCCGATGGATTCTGCTGGCAGGCTGTTGAGCCAATGTCGAGCTGGTCCTTTGAGCTTGAGTGGGAGGTATTTGATGGCGTGTAGATCGTCACCGCGGGCCATGTGTATGTGCAGGAGGAAGTCCTCGATCCATACCGCAGGATCTATTGTGCCGTCGTATGATTCAATATTTACAGGTTTGAAACCCTCTGGGATTTGGTGATCCATTACTTCATCTATGAAGCATATGGGGTGTGCGGCACCTCTGTAGTGGGCTATGTCGTGATGTAGTTCGAATGAGTCTTGTCCGCTGTGTTCGGCCCGGCCGGATTTACTTTTACTATATCCGGCTTGACGGTTATCGTCTCGCATAGTGGCGCGCCCTCGTGATCCGTAGATCGATCTTGCGTGTTTTTCTTTGTCCTCCAATACGTCTCGCAGGTCTAGCGTGTTTCCCTGTGCCTTGTCATTTTTATTTGAGTGGCGTCCGGGTGCGGGCTGAGTTTTTGGCTGAAATGCCTGTCTGTCGCAGCCACGAGGTGGCCGATCAGCCGCATCATATGCTAGAGATGTAGGCTTGAATGCTTCTTCCTCTAGTCGGGGTAGCAACTTGCGCTTTTGGTAACTCTTGGAGCGGCGTTCGAGTTCATATTCCTCGGCCGCAAGGACTTCAGTCCATCTGTCAGCTAGCAAATCTTGATCAACTTGAAGCTTGTCGGCGTTCTGGGAACATGGGTCCCCAGACTTGCCTGCCTGCGGCCTGCGGCGTGGCTCAAAGGGGGGCCCAGCACGGCCCGTCTTCATCAACACAAACCCAAGACCCTCACGAGGGGCCAAGCCTCGCGGGGCGGACGACGCAGAGCTTCCTCAGGCACGGCCTCATCAGGCTGGCTCACGAGGAGGCGGAGAGATCAAGGCGGGGTACCTCACGAGGTGCCCGTGACGCAAGCTGTGACGACTCAGGGCGCCAGGCGGGTGCCAGCCCGCGCAGCGTCCTCCTTCCCTCTTTGGTGCAAAGGGGGCAAGCGCAGCCGTGGAGTACCGAGGCATCAGGCAAAGGTTGCCATTTCGATGCAACGAGACCAAGACCAGGAGGACTACGAGAAGGAGGTCACCGTGGAGCCCAAGACGGCGTCATCACCAGAGCTTTGCACAGGCGAAGACTGCTTTTGTCAGGATAGCTGATACTTGCTGTCCCCCTTCAAATTAGCCCGCCATTGTTGGCTCCCTTCCCGCTCAATATTTGGGGAGAGGACCAGGGCCTCTATAAATAGGACTAGCCACCCCCAGGGTAGAGGGGATCGAGAATCAGCCAACCCAGAAACAAGCTGGGGTTGAAATCAGGGTCAGTCAGTTGGAGGAAAGCAGAGAGAGAGAGAGAAAAAGGTGATTGAACTCCTTCGAGCAGCTCATCCCCCCAGCCAAGAACAGACCCTCGCGAGGCTGTTCTCCCTTGTATTGTTCATCATCATTAGCCCAAGAGGCAATCCACCACACCACACACTGGAGTAGGGTATTAGACCACAACGGTGGCCCGAACCAGTATAAACCCTGTGTCTCTTGTGTTGTTCTTTCCTTAGTTTAGATCCTAGCATGGCGGAGGGGTGCAGGTAGGTAGGGGGCGAAATCTCCACGCGCACCCCAGTGTTCGAACCTCAAGGGTCTGCCGGAACCCGAAATCCGACATTTGGCGCGCCAGGTAGGGGTGCGCCGGAATTCGTCTTCCACCGCCCCGTTCTCCTCCGACCGTCACGCCCATGTCTGACGCTCGTCGGGCCCGCGCCGAGCGCCGGGCCGCACTCACTTCCCGCGTTGCCCAGACGGCCCCTGTCGGCGGGCATCCACGCCGTTCCCCGTCACCTGCCGTCAACGCCGCCACCGGCCCGGCGGGGGATGAGCGGCAAGCATCGTCCCAGCATCCGTTCATGGGGCAAGACGGCCGCACCACAACTCCCTCGCTCACCCCAGCTGGTTCTTCGTCCCGCGTGCTCCGCGCGCCCATGGAGGCTCGAGCTGCACTCATCGCGGCAAACGAGCTCATGCGCTACCGTCCTGTCGACGACGTCTACGAAGAATGGCTCGACCGCGTCGCCGAGCTCGTCCGCGCCGCAGGGGGCTCTCCTGCGCCGTCCGTTCCATTGCACCGCACCCCGCCCCGCGCGGGCGACGAGGCTCCGGCGGCGCCCCGGCCGCCTCCTCCTCAAGAAGACGCCATGGCCCCAAGGTGCTTGGCCCCTGGGCGGAACCCGCTCCGTCAGGCGCCAGCGCGGCAAGAGCAGAGCTGCCAGGAAGTCCCTCGCCCGCAAGAAGCTGCCCGGGCGCTCCCTGCTCCAGCACGTCGCGACCATGCTCCTGCTCCCGTGCGTCAAGACCCCGCGTTGCTCCCAGCTGCAGTGCGTGGGGACATGCAAGACCAGGCTCTCCGTCACCCAAGGCCTCCCGTGGCCACAGAAGGCTGCCGCGCCTTCACCACCGAACTACGCAGCGTAGCGTGGCCCGACAAGTTCAAGCCAGACTTGCCTCCTCGCTACGACGGCACGGCTGACCCTGCAGAGTTCCTCCAGCTCTACGAGCTAGGCATCGAAGCTGCCAACGGAGATGAGAAGGTCATGGCGAACTGGTTCCCCATGGCACTCAAGGACGGGGCCCGCACCTGGCTCCTGAACCTGGCTCTAGGCACAATCTCATCCTGGGAGGAGATGCGCACCCGCTTCATCGCCAACTTCCAAGGCACTCGCGACCGGCCACCCGCCATGAGCGACATGCGCCGCATCAAGCAACAGCCCGGGGAAACCCTGCAGAAGTACATCCAGCGCTTCAACAACGCACGCCTCAAGATTCCCAAGGTGACTGAGGGGGCCATCATCTCGGCCTTCTCCGACGGCGTGTGCGACGTCAAGATGAAGGAGGAGCTGGCGATGCATGAAGACCTGTGCACTTCCTTGGAGCTGTTCAACTTGGCAAACAAGTGCGCCATGGCTGAGGAAGGGCGTCTCTCCCTCCTCGAGCTGCTTGCCCGGACCCAGAAGAGAAGAAGCCCAAGGCCAAGGACGTGAAGCGCAAGGGGGCTGCCGTGCTCGTGGCAGAACCAGACACCAAGCGGGGCAGAGATCAGCCCGAACTCTCCAAGGGCAGCTGGTACTATGTGTACCACGACCTCCACACCCACAACACCAACGAATGTCAAGAACTCCGAGCCGTGCGAGAAGGAAGGATCGGCCGTCACCCCGACCGCAGTGACCGGGGCTACGGCCGAGGAGGAGGAAGAAACGCAGGACGCTGGGAAGACCGTGGGCCGCGCCAAGGGTGGCGCGACCAACCTCGCGAGGATCGCTGGCAAGACCCGCCTCGCGAGAGAGGATGGAGGGATCAGCCTCGCGAGGGAGACTGGAGGGATCAGCCTCGCGAGGATCGCCCGCAAGGCAACGCAGGCCTCCCACCGCTGCCGCCGCAGCCAAGGAGAAACGAGGACCGCCACCAGGACGAGGAGGTTGGGGGCTTCCAGGAGCCATGCGCGATCGCCTGCATCTTGGGCGGAGCACAAGCCCCAGCCTCTCAGCGCATCTTCAAGCAGTTCACCCGCGAGGTGAATGCAGTCCTCCCCAGGCTCGAAGCCACGCGCCCCCTCAGGTGGTCGTCGTGCGCCATCACGTTCAGCTCAGCAGATCAGCTCAAGTGTGCGGCTACAGCCGGAGTCCTCCCGATGCTTTGTTCCCCAATCATCAGCAACGTGGTGGTCACCAAGACCCTCATCGATGGAGGGGCATGGCTCAACGTCCTGTCCATGGAGACGTTCAACAACCTCCAAGTGCCCTAGAACCAGCTTCAGCCAACCAAGCCCTTCTCCGGTATCACTGACAGCTCCACGGTCCCGATTGGACAGGTCCGCCTCCCTGTCACCTTCGGGGCACGCGACAACTACCGCACCGAGCTCATCGACTTCGACGTCGCTCACATTCGCCTGTCGTACAACGCCATCCTTGGGTACCCAGCGCTGGGCAAGTTCATGGCCGTAACTCACCATGGCTACAACGTCCTCAAGATTCCAGGAAGCGGCGGAGTCATCACGGTGCCCTGTGAAGAGAAGGACGCGGTGTGTTCCCTGGAACGAGCCTTTCAGGCCGCGTCACTGGAAGACCCGGATCGTGGAAGCAGGAGGCCTCCCGAGACCACTCCCAAGAAGAAGAAGACATCGTCCGGCCCGACCACTCAGGAGGTAGGCCCCTCTGGGCCCGCGCCTGCCCAGGGGGAGCCTCCCTCCATCGCATAGGAAAGCGCACCCGGCGCCCTCCTCAGGCAGGGCTCGGGGGCTCTCCCCTGGAGGGCCACCGACCTGGCTAGGGTCACGAGGGAGGCGCTTGGGCACCACATGGAGGCGTGTTTTGAAGCATGTTTCCCTCGAGAAGGAGCAAGGCAAGGAGATCCAGATCCTCAGGAGTTCGTCAGCAAGGCCATTCAGGAGCTACAGGAGTCAAGAGTCATGAAAGGCGGCCGCCGCTTGCCAGCAGTGGCCCCCATCCAGGCGAGGATGGTGGGCTGCGCGTCTGCATCGACATACCAGGGCTCAACCGAGTCGCCTGTCTGGAGCGCCTCTGGCCCTCGCGAGTGGGGCGCTGCGGAGGTCCACCCCACAGCTACGTTCGCATGCCTTACGGCTTGCCGAACGCGGCTGACGCGTACCAGCGCCTCATGAGGGGCATCACAGAGGCACGAGAGGCCAGGCATTCCGCAGCCCTGGCAGAGATGGAGATGGCCCGTGAGGAGCCGCCAGCGCCTCCGGAGCCTCCCGAGGCCCCTGGGCCTGGGGGCTCGTGAGGATCGGCTCCCGCAGCCCACCGAGCCTGCTACACCAACACCCCTTCTTCCTCGACATCATCAGGTGACATCTTTCGAGTTTTACTTCCAGCTGGGAGCGCCCCCAGGGCTGCATTATTCCCAGGCCGCGTGGGTCGGTCCCTGCGGCGTGTATCCCTTTATTCCATGTTGCTAGCTTACCTTGTTGGGGGCGCCCCTCGGGCCGCATGACCCCCCCAAGTTGCTCGGGCCTGACCCAGTGATGTCCGCATTCCCAACATCTCTTTGAACGAATCCACTCCTTCGCGGCTAATGTGTTTTACCCAGTTGCCTGCTCAGCTGACGCCCACTAACGAAACTGCTCCCAAACGGCACGAGGCTTGCACATGGGTCCGTCCCTGCAACACCGACAAACCTGGATGGCTGAGCTCTGGACGCGGCAGCCCCGCATAGCGTCACCTCATCAAGCCTTCAGCGCCTCACTACCCCTCGGAAGCAACCCACGGCTGACCGTCAATTGTCATGGCGAGGCCCTTGTGGTGTCTCCTTCGCTCTCGTCCGCGCGAACTGCTTGCACGTTAAAGTGGGGTGCCTGAGCATCGCGACTTAGGGCTCCTACTGGCTCTCCAGCCCTCACCCTCTGGCCTTGACCATGGCATCGCGACCTGGCATACCAGCGACGGCTGAGACTCGCTCGAGGGCCGGGACCCGAGGACGTAGAGCATAAAGGGGAGCAAAAGCGAGAGGGGAGAGATACACGAGGACCTCGCCAAGCAACCTCGCGCCTACCGATGCATGGACCCGGCGACACACTAGGGAGCGGCCCCTGATCCTCGAGATAAGTCATCGCCCGGAAGCGCCAGCTACCGTGGCACCATCCCCGCACCTAATGCCATCCCATGTTAGCGACGCCGCTCTCCTTTCTCACCGAACGACGGCTGCTTGGGCGCCAAAGGGGACCTTCTGAGCATCGCGACTCAGGGGCTCCTACCGGACTCCGGGTCGCTCACCTCCTGGCCTTGACCACGGCATCGCGACCTGGCATACCAGCGATGGCTGAAGCCGCCTTGGGACTAGGACCTGTCGGCGCAGAGCACCAAGCCCTTGTGAGGTTCGAAAGGGAGGACTAAGCTAAGATGGAATGAGCAACTCGCGCAATTCTACGACAAGGGTTATATATACAAGACAGGGTCACAGACACCTTACAAGCCCCTACGGGACGCGTTTTTGATTCCTCGCAGGGAACGGATCCTAAAGGGACACAAACTACGTGCGTCCCTGCAAAAGACGCCATCATCAACAGTGGGCCGTCAAGCACCAACGCCAACCCCATCCAGATCAGAGTCGGCGGCGGCCTGACAAGCCCGCCCTGCTCCAGGAGCGGTGCCGGCTCGGGGGCTCGTAGCTGCCGTCGCTCGTCTCCGGAGTCGCGAAGAGCTCACTGGAGTCGCTGGAACCTCCGACGCCTCCACCACCTGAGGAGCCTCCAAGGGAGTGGGTGGCGTGCCCAGTCCTCGTCATAGCAGGGCCCTGGCCACCTTCCCCGGGGCAGCACTCCAGCCGGCGCCCGCTCGCATCGAAGACCTTGAAGAGCATCACCGAAGCACCGTCGTAGTCCAAGTGGATCACGAAGACTCCCCTTGTCCTGCAAACCCGGGCGATCTCCCTCCAGCCCCGGGTCATGTAGACCTCGCCCGGGGCGACGACCGCGACCTCTACCTCGGTCGCGAGGGTGCTGCAGCCGACGTGCTACAGCCAGAGCTCCAGGGGCTCCCTCTGCGGGATGATGGAGGCAAAGAAGGGAGGAAGGCGGATCCAAGACTGAAGAGGAATGGCGACGTGGAGCACGAACTCTCGGAAGGAGCCCTCGGTGTGGACCCCAGGGGGGACTACCCACACCTTAGTGACCCAACGGCGCCGACGGCGGCGCCGCCCGTGGCGGTCAGCATCAACTCCTTCGATGTGGGCGTACACTGGAAGCGGGAACCCCGACGACGCCCGCTCGCCCCAAGGCCTCGGCACCACCTGAAGGGCCCCTTCGTCCGGGCCACGGGGGATGAGCCGTTTCTTCGGCGGGAGAGGGTCCGGCCCCTCTCGAGGAGCCTTTCCCTTCTCTGCCGTCGAGAACCGGCGGATCGGAGCCATCGCGGCAAGACGGAGCAAGGATCGGGAAGAAGGAGAAGCAAGGAGGGGTGGACTGGAAGGGCGCGCGCCATTCCGTACTTATGGCCGGCGAAGGCCAACCGCCGGCCTCCACGATCGCAGGTAATCATGACCTGTTTTTGCATGTAGGAACTTGTCCAATCCATGCAGTTGCCGAGGCGTCATGGGGAAGTGGAGACGCCCACGTCCAATCAACCGCCACGCGGCGCCCAAGACCGCAGGCTGTTAGGGCCCACGGTGCTTCGCTCTTGCCCTTCCGCCTCCCTGCACGGCCAAGTACGGGCGCGCCTTGGGCCCGGGGGCTACTGTCGGTGTTCTGGAAATGGGGGTCCCCAGACTTGCCTGCATGCGGCGTGGCTCAAAGGGGGGCCCAGCACGGCCCATCTTCACCAACACAAACCCAAGACCCCCGCGAGGGGCCAAGCCTCGCGGGGCGGACGACGCAGAGCTTCCTCAGGCACGGCCTCATCAGGCTGGCTCACGAGGAGGCGGAGAGATCAAGGTGGGGTACCTCACGAGGTGCCCGGGACGCAAGCTGTGACGACTCAGGGCGCCAGGCGGGTGCCAGCCCGCGCAGCGTCCTCCTTCCCTCTTTGGTGCAAAGGGGGCAAGCGCAGCCGTGGAGTACCGAGGCATCAGGCAAAGGTTGCCATTTCGGTGCAACAAGACCAAGACCAGGAGGACTACGAGACGGAGGTCACCGTGGAGCCCAAGACGGCGTCATCACCAGAGCTTTGCACAGGCGAAGACTGCTTTTGTCAGGATAGCTGATACTTGATGTCCCCCTTCAAATTAGCCCGCCATTGTTGGCTCCCTTCCCGCTCAATATTTGGGGAGAGGACCAGGGCCTCTATAAATAGGACTAGTCACCCCCAGGGTAGAGGGGATCGAGAATCAGCCAACCCAGAAACAAGCTGGGGTCGAAATCAGGGTCGGTCAGTTGGAGGAAAGCTGAGCGAGAGAAAAAGGTGACTGAACTCCTCCGAGCAGTTCATCCCCCTAGCCAAGAACAGACCCTCGCGAGGCTGTTCTCCCTTGTATTGTTCATCATCATCAGCCCAAGAGGCAATCCACCACACCACACACTGGAGTAGGGTATTACACCACAACGATGGCCCGAACCAGTATAAACCCTGTGTCTCTTGTGTTGTTCTTTCCTTAGTTTAGATCGTAGCATGGCGGAGGGGTGCAGGTAGGTAGGGGGCGAAATCTCTGCGCGCACCCCAGTGTTCGAACCTCAAGGGTCTGCCGGAACCCGAAATCCGACAAAGCTGCTGCTGCTTTTTCTTAAGGCTATTTGCCATGGCTATAAGCCGGTGCTTGAAGCGCTCTTGCTCGATGGGATCCTCCGGCATGACAAATTCATCATCGTCGAGGCTTGCCTCGTCTTCAGAGGGAGGCATGTAATTATCATCCTCCGCCTCTCCATCTGCCGCTCTCTCGGGAGGGCTGGCTTCTCCATCCTCCTGCTCTAAATCTTGCTAGAGGGGATTGTTGTTGTCTTCGGCGCTGTCCGGAGTGCTATTATCTCCTGTGCCGGTGTCACCGCTTTTGCTTTGGTGAGACTTAGAGCGGCGCCGCTGACGTCGGCGCTTGGGTTGCTTCTTGGAGGGGTCATCCTCTGCTGTCCCATCGCCATTGCCTTCTTTGGGTGTGTCCACCATGTATATATCATATGATGAGGTGGCTGTCCAGTGCCTTGTGGGCAGTGGTTCCTCTTCGTCTCCCGCATCGTCGTCCATACCGTCGATGTCTTCAAAGTCGAAGTCGAGCATGTCGGTCAAATTGTCGACAGTGGCTACTAAGTGGGTGGTGGGTGGGTGGCGAATTTCTTCGTCATCCTATCCCAATCCTGCCGAACATAGTTCGGCCAGGACTCTCCTGATAGGGAGCGAGACCTTAATGAGTTCAGTATGTCGCCGAAGGGCGAGTGCTAAAAGATATCCGCGGAGGTGAACTCCATGATCAGCGCCCAGTCGGATTCGATAGGCACGGGCGCAGGCGGTTCGGAGTCCGTGGCTGGGGAAGAATCCGGTAGTTCGGCGTCACGGCTCCCGTGAAGGGTAAGGTCGATACTCGGCTCTATCGCCGCTGATAATACGGCCTCCATGGCAGGGTCTATCCACCCATCCATGGATGGCGCAATTAGCTCCGAATTGAGGGTCGGAGCAGTTGCCGGTGCTGTCTCTTGAACACTGTCCGATGGTAGAGCTAAATCATGCTCATCGTGACCGTGCGGCGCACTCGGCAGGGGCTCGAATCCGTCGAAGATCAAGTCTCCGCGGATGTCGGCCGTGTAGTTTAAGCTTCCAAACCTGACCTGGTGGCCAGGGGCGTAACTCTCGATCTGCTCCAGATGGCCAAGCGAGTTGGCCCGCAGTGCGAAGCCGCCGAATACAAAGATCTGTCCGGGGAGAAAAGTCTCACCCTGGACTGCATCGCTATCGATGATCGAAGGAGCCATCAAGCCTAACGGTGATGACACAGAGGAACTCTTAGTGAAAGCACCAATGTCGGTGTCAAAACCGGCGGATCTCGGGTAGGGGGTCCCGAACTGTGCGTCTAAGGCGGATGGTAACAGGAGGCAGGGGACACGATGTTTTACCCAGGTTCGGGCCCTCTTGATGGAGGTAAAACCCTACGTCCTGCTTGATTATTCTTGATAATATGAGTAGTACAAGAGTTGATCTACCATGAGATCGGAGAGGCTAAACCCTAGAAGCTAGCCTATGGTATGATTGTATGTTGTCCTACGGACTAAAACCCTTCGGTTTATATAGCCACCAGAGGAGGCTAGGGTTACACAAGGTCGGTTACAAAGGAGGAGATATCCATATCCGTATTGCCTAGCTTGCCTTCCACGCCAAGTAGAGTCCCATCCGGACACGGGACGAAGTATTCAATCTCGTATCTTCATAGTCCAACAGTCCGGCCAAAGGATATAGTCCGGCTGTCCGGAGACCCCCAAATCCAGGACTCCCTCAACAGGCTTCTCCCAAAGTCTGTATAAAACCATATGCTTTGATCACACTACCAAAGCGTATATTCAACTCCGAGATTCTTGCACCAGTCCATAAATGGATCGCTGGAGCTTATACACTTTGTTAGCACATTTTGGATCGACAAAACCTTCTGGTTGCATCATATACAACTCTTCTTTAAGATATCCATTAAGGTATGCAGTTTTGACATCCATTTGCAAAATTTCATAATCATAAAATGCGGCAATTGCTAACATGATTCAGACGGACTTAAGCATCGCTACGAGTGAGAAGGTCTCATCGTAGTCAACTCCTTGAACTTGTCGAAAACCTTTCGCAACAAGTCGGGCTTTGTAGACAGTAACATTACCATCAGTGTCAGCCTTCTTCTTGAAGATCTATTTATTCTCTATGGCTTGCCGATCATCGGGCAAGTCAACCAAAGTCCACACTTTGTTCTCATACATGGATCCCATCTCAGATTTCATGGCCTCAAGCCATTTTGCGGAATCTGGGCTCATCATTGCTTCCTCATAGTTCGTAGGTTCGTCATGGTCTAGTAACATGACTTCCAGAATAGGATTACCATACCACTCTGGTGCGGAACGTACTCTGGTTGACCTATGAGGATTGGTAGTAACTTGATGTGAAGTTTCATGATCATCATCATTAACTTCCTCACTAATTGTAGGCATCACTGGAAATGATTTCTGTGATGAACTACTTTCCAATTCGGGAGAAGGTACAATTACCTCATCAAGTTATACTTTCCTCCCACTCACTTCTTTCGATAGAAACTCCTTCTCTAGAAAGGATCCACTCTTAGCAACAAAGATCTTGCCTTCGGATCTGTGATAGAAGGTGTACCCAGCAGTCTCCTTTGGGTATCCTATGAAGACACATTTCTCCGATTTGGGTTCAAGCTTATCAGGTTGAAACTTTTTCACATAAGCATCGCAGCCCCAAACTTTAAGAAACGACAACTTGGGTTTCTTGCCAAACCACAGTTCATATGGTGTCGTCCCAACGGATTTCGGTGGTGCCCTATTTAACGTGAATGCAGCCATGTCTAAAGCATAACCCCAAAATGATAGTGGTATCAGTAAGAGACATCATAGATCGCACCATATCTAATAAAGTGTAGTTACGACGTTCGGACACACCGTTACGATGTGGTGTTCGAGGTGGCGTGAGTTGCGAAACTATTCCTCATTGTTTCAAATGAAGACCAAACTCGTAACTCAAATATTCTCCTCCACAATCAGATCACAGAAACTTTATTTTCTTGTTACGATGATTTTCCACTTCACTCTGAAAATCTTTGAACTTTTCAAATGTTTCAGAATTATGTTTCATCAAGTAGATATACCCATATCTGCTCAAATCATCTATGAAGGTCAGAAGATAACGATACTCGCCACGAGCATCAACACTCATCGGACCGCATACATCAGTATGTATTATTTCCAACAAGTCTGTTGCTCATTCCATTGTTCCGAAGAACAGAGTCTTAGTCATCTTGCCCATGATGCATGGTTCACAAGCATTAAGTTATTCCAAAATCCCATCAGCAAGGAGTTTCTTCATGCGCTTTACACCAATACGGCCTAAATGGCAGTGCCACAAATAAGTTGCACTATCATTATTAAAGTTATATCTTGTTGCTTAAATATTATGAATATTTGTATCACTACTATCAAGATTTAGTAAAAATAGACCACTCATCAAGGGTGCATGACCATAAAAGATATTACTTATATGAATAGAACAACAATTATTCTCTGATTTAAATGAATAACTGTATCGCATCAAACAAGATCCAGATATAATGTTCATGCTTAACGCTGGCACCAACTAACAATTATTCAGGTCTAAAACTAATCCCGAAGGTAGATGTAGATCAGGTAGAGTGCCGACGGCGATCACATCGACTTTGGAACCATTTCCCACACGCATCGTCACCTCATCCTTAGCCAATCTTCGCTTAATCCGTAGCCCCTGTTTCGAGTTGCAAATATTAGCAATAGAACCAGTATCAAATACCCAAGCGCTACTGCAAGCATTAGTAAGGTACACATCAATAACATGTATATCAAATATACCTTTCACTTTGCCATCCTTCTTATCTGCCAAATACTTGGGGCAGTTCCGCTTCCAGTGACCAGTCCCTTTGCAGTAGAAGCACTTAGTCTCAGGCTTAGGTCCAGACTTGGGCTTCTTCACTTGAGCAGCAACTTGCTTGCCATTCTTCTTGAAGTTCCCCTTCTTCCCTTTGCCCTTCTTGAAACTGGTGGTCTTGTTGACCATCAAGACTTGATACTCCTTCTTGATTTCTACCTCCACAACTTTTAGCATTGTGAAGAACTTGGGAATTGTCTTATCCATCCCTTGCATATTATAGTTCATCACGAGGCTTTTGTAGCTTGGTGGCAGTGATTGAAGAACTCTGTCAATGACACTATCAACCGAAAGATTACCTCCCAGCTGATTCAAGTGATTGTGGTACCCAGACATTCTAAGTATGTGTTCACTGAGAACTATTCTCCTCCATTTTGCAGCTGTAGAACTTATTGGAGACTTCATATCTCTCAATCCGGGCATTTGCTTGAAATATTAAGTTCAACTCCTGGAACATCTCATATGTTCCATGACGTTCAAAACGTTGTTGAAGTCCCGGTTCTAAGACGTAAAGCATGGCACATTGAACTATCAAGTAGTCATCAGCTTTGCTCTGCCAAGTGTTCATAACATCTGGAGTTGCTCCTGCAGCGGGTTTGGCACCTAGCGGTGCTTCCGGGACATAATTCTTCTGTGAAGCAATGAGGATAATCCTCAAGTTACGGACCCAGTCTGTGTAGTTTCTACCATCATCTTTCAACTTAGCTTTCTCTAGGAACGCATTAAAATTCAATGGAACAACAACACGGGCCATTTATCTACAACAACATAGACATGCAAAATACTATCAGGTACTAAGTTCATGATAAATTAAAGTTCAATTAATCATATTACTTAAGAACTCCCATTTAGATAGACATCCCTCTAATCATCTAAGTAATCACATGATCCATATCAACTAAACCATGTATGATCATCATGTGAGATGGAGTAGTTTTCAATGGTGAACATCACTATGTTGATCATATCTACTTTATGATTCACGCTCGACCTTTTGGTCTCAGTGTTCCGAGGCCATATCTGCATATGCTAGGCTCGTCAATTTTAACCTCAGTATTCTGCTTGTGCAAAACTGGCTTGCACCTATTGCATGTGAACGTAGAGCTTATCACACCCGATCATCACGTGGTGTCTCGGCACGACGAACTATAGCAACGGTGCATACTCAGGGAGGACACCTATACCTTGAAATTTAGTGAGAGATCATCTTATAATGCTACCGCCGTACTAAGAAAAATAAGATGCATAAAGGATAAACATCACAGGCAATCAATATAAGTGATATGATATGGCCATCATCATCTTGTGCCTTTGATCTCCATCTCCAAAGTACCGTCATGATCACCATCGTCACCGTCTTGACACCTTGATCTCCATCGAAGCATCGTTGTTGTCTCACCAACTTTTGCTTCTACAACTATCGCTACAGTGATGACCCACAAGTATAGGGGATCTATCATAGTCCTTTCGATAAGTAAGAGTGTCGAACCCAATGAGGAGCAGAAGGAAATGATAAGCGGTTTCCAACAAGGTATTCTCTGCAAGTACTGAAATAAGTGGTAACAGATAATTTTGTGATAAGATAATTTGTAACGAGCAACAAGTAACAAAAGTAAATAAGGTGCAGCAAGGTGGCCCAATCCTTTTGTAGCAAAGGACAAGCCTGGACAAACTCTTATAAGATGTAAAGCGCTCTCGAGGACACATGGGAAAATCATCAAGCTAGTTTTCATCACGTTCATATGATTCACGTTCGGTACTTTGATAATTTGGTATGTGGGTGGACCGGTGCTTGGGTGCTGCCCTTACTTGGACAAGCATCCCACTTATGATTAACCTCTATAGCAAGCATCCGCAAATACAACAAAAGTATTAAGGTAAACCTAACCATAGCATGAAACATATGGATCCAAATCAGCCCCTTACGAAGCAACGCATAAACTAGGGTTTAAGCTTCTATCAGTCTAGCAACCCATCATCTACTTATTACTTCCCAATTCCTTCCTCTAGGCCCAAATAATGGTGAAGTGTCATGTAGTCGACGTTCACATAACACCACTAGAGGAGAGACAACATACATCTCATCAAAATATCGAACGGATACCAAATTCACATGACTACTAATAGCAAGACTTGTCCCATGTCCTCAAGAACAAAAGTAACTACTCACAAAGCATAAACATGTTCATAATCAGAGGGGTATTGATATGCATATAGGATCTGAACATATGATCTTCCACCAATTAAACCAACTAGCATCAACTACAAGGAGTAATTAACACTACTAGCAACCTACTAGCACCAATCCCGGACTTGGAGACAAGAATTGGATACAAGAGATGAACTAGGGTTTTGAGATGAGATGGTGCTGCTGAAGATGTTGATGGAGATTGCCCTCTCCCGATGAGAGGAGCGTTGGTGATGATGATGGTGATGTTTTCCCCCTCCTGGAGGGAAGTTTCCTCGGCAGAACAGCTCCGCCAGAGCCCTAGATTGGTTCCGCCAAGGTTCCGCGTCGTGGCGGTGGAGTTTCGTCCAAGAAGATGGCTTATGATTTTTTTTCCATCGAAAGACTCCATATAGCAGAAGATGGCCACCAGAGGGCCACCAGGGGGCCCACGAGGTAGGGGGCGTGCCCAGGGGGGTAGGGCACGCCCCCCACCCTCATGGGCAGGGTGTGGCCCCCTGGTGAAGTTCTTGCTCTCAATATTTTTTATATATTTGGAAAACATCTTCCGTGAAGTTTCAGGACTTTTGGAGTTGTGCAGAAAGGTCTCTAATATTTGCTCCTTTTCCAGCCCAGAATCCCAGCTGCCGGCATTCTCCCTCTTTATGTAAACCTTGTAAAATAAGAGAGAATAGGCATAAGTATTGTGACATAATGTGTAATAACAGCCCATAATGCAATAAATATTGATATAAAAGCATGATGCAAAATGGACGTATCAACTCCCCCAAGCTTAGACCTCGCTTGTCCTCAAGCGAAAAGCCGAAATCAAAAAATATGTCCACATGTTTAGAGATAGAGGTGTCGATAAAAATAAAATACGGACATGAGGGCATCACGATCATTCTTAGAACAACAACTTATATAATTCTTGTCATATGATCTCTAATGCTAGAGTAATAATTCAATCATAATATCAAGTATGAATCGTAAACTTCATTGAAAACTAACAAACTACAATCAGTCATTGAAGCAATTGCAATTTATCATAACATAGGAACGAGTCAATGTATAAGAGCTTTTCAGCAAGTCCACATACTCAACTATCATATAATATTTCACAATTGCTGACACTCACACAATACTTATGGGTATGGAGTTTTAATCGGACACATAGAAAGATAGGGGCTTATAGTTTTGCCTCGCAACATTTTACCTCAAGGGTAATGTCAACAGTAATAGTTCATGAAAACTCACATCCAATTAGCCATATATACCAGGATCCTTCCAACATATTGTGCTTGCCAAAGGATAAAATGTAAAAAGGAAGGGTGAAGATCACCATGACTCTTATGCAATGTAGGAGATAAAAGTAAAAGATAGGCCCTTCGCAGAGGGAAGCAGAGGTTGTCATGCGCTTTTATGGTTGGATGCAAAAAAATCTTAATGCGAAAGAACGTCACTTTATATTGCCACTTGTGATATGGACCTTTATTATGCAGTCTGTCGCTTTTATTACTTCCATATCACATGCTCGTATAAAGCTTATTTCCTCCACACCAATCAATCATACATATTTAGAGAGCAATTTTTATTGCTTGCACCGATGACAACTTACTTGATGGATCTTACTCAATCCATAGGTAGATATGGTGGACTCTTATGACAAGACTGGTTTAAGGGTATTTGGAAGCACAAGTAGTATCTCTACTTGGTGCAATGAATTTGGCTAGCATGAGGGGGAAAGGCAAGCTCATCATGTTGGAAAATCCAAGACAATATAATTTATCTCAGATGTAAGAAAACATAACCCATTACGCTGTCTTCCTTGTCCAATGTCAACTCTTTAGCATGTCATATTTTAATGAGTGCTCACAATCATAAAAGATGTCCAAGATAGTATATTTACATGTGAAGACTTCTCTTTCTTTATTACTTCCTATTAATTTCAACGATGACCAAAACTGTGTTTGTCAACTTTCAACAACTTTTATTCATCATACTCTTTCTATGTGAGCTCATTACTCTCCATAAGACTCATATGATCTCTTTGTTTCTTTTTATTTCTTTCTCTTTTCTTTTATTCCTTTAGGATCATGGCAAAATAATAAAGCCCTTGACTCAACACTAATCTTTATTATATAGCTCACGGACTCGATTACATAGAAGGATAATAAAGCAAAACTCACAACTAAATCATACTAAGAACTTTTATTCTACTAGATTAAGATTATCAAAAGGATCGAACTAAGAAAAATGGTAAAGATAAAAGTGATGGTGATATGATACCGGGGCACTCCCCCAAGCTTGGCAGTTGCCAAGTGGAGTGCCCATACCAGATACTCAATTCTTCTTTGTTGGTGGAGATGGTGGTGATTTTGTTGATGGCGTAGGCTTGTCGTCCTTCTTCCAAGGCATAGGCTCACCATCATAGAAAGATGACCGAGTCTCCGGGATCCTCAAATCTGCAGCCAAACTCATCCTTTTGAATCTATATTCATACTCACAGTTTTGGTTTTGCAGGTCATTGATTTGAGCTTGAAGGTGCTCAATTTTCTCGTGAAGCTTGAAGATGGTTTCCCCGATGTTGTCGGCATCCAGCTTGTGTTTGTTGGTGAATTTTGTGATCATCATGTGGTTGGAGTTGAGTCCACGCTCCACCATCCCCTGACACTTGAAAACTTGTTGCTCCATTGCTTCGAGCCTCGTCTCTACGCTTCCGGTCCCCTTCGGTCCCTCAGCATCACGGATGTGCAGCAACCCATCACGCATCTCAATGGTTTGAGGGTGTCGCTGCACCTCCGCGAGGTAAGGGTTGATGACCTTCTCAAAGAACTTGTCCTTGGGAGCGCTTGGAGACGCCATAATAACCTATATCTGTTAGAAAAACAGCTCGAAATAAAGACAAGAGATTTTTGCGTGATACGGGAGTCAAAACCCCCGGGAGATTATATAATGAATTTTTACCTACCAAAATATGTATCATGTACGAAAACAGAGTCCGAAGAGCACACGAGGTGCCCACGAGGTAGGGGGCGCGCCTAGTAGGGTAGGGCGCGCCCTCCACCCTTGTGGGGGCCTCGTGTCCTTCCCGGACTACTGCTTATTTTTCTATTTTTCTAAATATTCCAAAACAGAGAAATATTGCCTTAAAACTATTTTGGAGTCGGTTTACTTACCGTACCACATACCTATTCCTTTTCGGAGTCTGAAACGTTCTGGAAAGTGTCCCTTATGTATTCCTCCAGGGTTACGGTTTCAATAACATTGGTTTCAACATTTATGGGATTACCTGAGATATAGTGTTTGATTCTTTGACCGTTCACCACCTTCGGATTTGTGCCTTCGAATTTGTTAATTTTTATGGCACCGGAACGGTAGACCTCCTCGATAACGTAAGGACCTTCCCATTTAGAGAGAAGTTTTCCTGCAAAAAATCTTAAATGAGAGTTGTATAGCAATACATAATCACCTACATTAAACTCACGCTTTTGTATCCTTTTGTCATGCCATCTTTTAACTTTTTCTTTAAACAAATTGGCATTTTTGTAGGCTTGAGTTCTCCATTCATCAAGTGAGCTAATATCAAATAACCTCTTCTCACCGGCAAGTTTAAAATCATAATTAATTTCTTTAATATCCCAATAAGCCTTGTGTTCTAGTTTGCGAGGTAAGTGACATGCTTTTCCATAGACCATTTTATACGGGGACATACCCATAGTATTTTTATATGCAGTTCTATAGGCCCATAATGCATCATCAAGTTTCATGGACCAATTCTTTCTAGACCTATTAACAGTCTTTTGCAAAATTAATTTGAGTTCTCTATTACTCAATTCTACTTGACCACTAGACTGAGGGTGATAAGGAGATGCAATTCTATGACTAACATCATATTTAGCAAGCATTTTACGGAAAGCACCATGAATAAAATGTGAACCACCATCAGTCATTAAATATCTAGGGACTCCAAACCTTGGAAAAATAACTTCTTTAAGCATCTTAATAGAGGTGTTATGATCAGCACTACTAGTTGGAATAGCTTCTACCCACTTAGTAACGTAATCAATAGCAACTAAAATATGTGTATAACCATTAGAGGAAGGAAAAGGTCCCATATAGTCAAAGCCCCAAACATCAAATGGTTCAATAACAAGTGAATAATTCATAGGCATTTCTTTACGTCTACTAATATTACCAATTCTTTGACATTCATCACAAGATAAGACAAACTTACGGGCATCCTTGAAGAGAGTAGGCCAATAAAAACCAGATTGCAGTACCTTATGTGCAGTTCTATCTCCAGCATGGTGTCCTCCATAAGCTTCTGAGTGACACTTGCGTAGGATCTGTTCCTGTTCATGCTCAGGTACACAACGTCTAATAACACCATCTACTCCTTCTTTATAAAGATGTGGGTCATCCCAAAAGTAATGCCTCAAATCATAGAAGAACTTTTTCTTTTGCTGGTATGTGAAACTAGGTGGTATAAACTTAGCAACAATGTAATTAGCATAATCAGCATACCATGGAGTAGTATGAGAAGCATTTATGACATTCAATTGCTCATTAGGAAAGCTATCATCAATAGGTAGTGGGTCATCAAGCACATTTTCTAACCTAGACAAATTGTCTGCAATGGGGTTCTCAGCTCCTTTTCTATCAACAATATGCAAATCAAATTCTTGTAGCAAGAGAACCCATCTAATAAGTCTAGGTTTAGCATCTTTCTTTTCCATAAGATATTTAATAGCAGCATGATCAGTATGGATATTTACTTTAGAATCAACAATATAAGGTCTAAACTTATCATAAGCAAATACAACTGCTAAGAATTCTTTTTCAGTGGTAGCATAATTTCTTTGAGCATTGTCTAGAGTTTTACTAGCATATTGAATAACATTTAGTTTCTTATCAACTCTTTGTCCTAGAACAGCACCTACAGCATAATCACTAGCATCACACATAATTTCGAAGGGTAAACTCCAATCAGGTGGCTGAACAATAGGTGCAGAAATCAATGCTTTCTTAAGTATTTCAAATGCTTCTACACAGTCATCATCAAAAACAAATGTTATATCTTTTTGTAATAAACTAGTCAGAGGCCGAGAAATTTTTGAGAAGTCCTTAATGAACCTCCTATAAAAACCGGCATGACCAAGGAAACTTCTTATACCTTTAATGTCCTTGGGACATGGCATCTTTTCAATAGCATCAACCTTGGCTTTATCAACTTCAATACCTCTTTCAGAAACTTTATGCCCCAAGACAATACCTTCATTAACCATAAAGTGGCACTTTTCCCAATTCAAGACAAGATTAGTTTCTTCACATCTCTACAAAACTCGATCAAGGTTGCTCAAGCAATCATCAAAAGAAGATCCATAGATGGAAAAGTCGTCCATGAAAACCTCACAAATCTTTTCACAAAAGTCAGAGAATATAGCCATCATGCATCTTTGAAAGGTAGCAGGTGCATTACATAAACCAAAAGGCATACGTCTATAAGCAAAAGGACCAAAAGGGCATGTAAAAGTAGTCTTTGATTGATCTTTGGCTGACACAGGTATTTGAGAGAAACCAGAATAACCATCTAGAAAGCAAAAATGTGTATGTTTAGATAATCTTTCTAACATTTGATCGATAAAAGGTAAGGGATAATGATCTTTTTTAGTAGCCTTATTTAATTTGCGGAAATCAATTACCATCCTATAACCTGTAATAATTCTTTGAGGAATCAATTCATTTTTATCATTAGGAACAACAGTAATACCTCCCTTCTTAGGGACACAGTGGACAGGGCTTACCCACTGACTATCAGCAACAGGATAAATTATACCTGCCTCAAGGAGCTTTAGTATCTCCTTTCTTACCACTTCTTTCATTTTAGGATTCAGCCGGCATTGATGATCACAAACTGGTTTAGCATCTTCTTCCAAATTAATTTTATGTTGACATAGAGTGGGACTAATGCCCTTAAGATCATCAAGAGTATACCCAATAGCAGCACGGTGCTTCTTCAGAGTTTTCAATAATCTCTCTTCCTCATGCTCTGAAAGGTTAGCACTAATAATAACAGGATATATCTTTTTCTCATCAAGATAAGCATATTTAAGAGTATCAGGTAATGGTTTAAGCTCAAACACGGGATCACCCTTGGGTGGAGG